>NC_135857.1:22736831-23036831 GCF_031162955.1 Sander vitreus
ACGTGCCATCATGGATGCCAGTTGAACACCGGAGGGAAAACTGAGATTGAGAGGCTAGCAGTTGGCGGTTTAGAGAATACATAGTAGGAAGAATTTCCCCACTATTGGCTTTTCTGCTATAAACTGTCTAGTACTATTTAGAGGCGGATATGCCTGGTTATGATCCAAGAGGAATGCCAGAATCCACACCATGTGAATGAAGTGTGCCTCAGGGCCAATGCTTTTCTTTGGTACAGACTGGGAGCTACCAGACCAGTTCTGTGTATTACATTTGATTTCCTCCACTTTATACCCAATTCAAGAAAAACACTCAGTTTACACTGACTTCATGCATGCAGGTATAATTCACTTGAGCCAGGCTGATATTTCAATGTCAAAGACAGATAATGTCAAATGACAGTATCAGCCTGGATTCTTTTGTTTATATAGCTCATCCCAACAGAGTAGAATTAGAAATCACAGGGCTGTGTTCTGTTTGATTTCCGGGAAGAAAAAAAAGAAGTAGTATGCATAATGTGGTCTGTGTCTGTAAATGTTAGTACTGGCACTGGTCTATAAGATAAAAAATGCATGCAGAATCAGTGGCCTAATTGGGACAATCTGAGCCCGTCTGAGTTCTCCTTATTAAAGTATTGTAACTGTTAATGATCTAGTGAATCAGCTCAGACCACCAGGAGAAAGTCATTGTACTAGGCAGATTTAGGTGTCAATGTGAAGTTGGGAGAAGGCCAAGGAAAGGCGGCGTACTCAGCAAAACACCTCCTTGGATGAATGCAGTCTATAAAAATCACTAATATAAAAATGAATCTTTGTAGCATTACTCTGCAGAAGGCTTGAATGATGAATCAGCACGTCAGTGTAGTGCCAATTATTTTCCTTACCTATCAGTGCCAAGTTTGGCAATTTTCCCAGACTCTTGCCTTTGTCCAGTACTCGCTCCCACTTGTAGTTGATGGGGTCAGAACCATCGCTGGACTTGCAGCTCAGCTTGACATCACTGCCCTCCAGGAGCTTGCCATCCATCCAGCACCTCGGCTTGGAAGGTTTGACTGTAAGAACACATGGGAATCAAAAACATTTAAATACAAATGTGCAACATACAAGCAAATGTTTGTTCTTTGTCACAGATTGGTACATTTAGATGCTTTTTGCTGTTAATAATAGGGCAAGGTAATAGAAAATGCAAACAAAGTTAAGGCAGAACAGTAAATATTGCAAGGTTCTTACACGTACCGTATCACTAATATGTGTAGTTTCAAATGAAGTAAAAATATACTCTTAAATATAGGCTTATTATTTAATTTGTGGATATGAAGTAATCTTTTAATTAGCTAGAGATACAAGACCAAAAATAAATGTGTAGCATCTTCAAAACAGGCTTTTTGTATTTGACAGTCATTGAGAGTCATATTACTAAAACTGTGGGCTGTGTGATTATATGGGAATATAGACACATTCCCTAATTTGGAACTGTTATTGCTATTATAAAATAAAGCGTAAAAGCGCAAGAAAATATTCTACCAGTTCATAAAATCCATCTTCCATTCATTATCGATGGTTAGGTTGATGATAATATTATTCTCTAAGTGTCTAAAATGAGCTGAAATGTAGTTTTACAATGGATTTTCTCTTTATATATATATATATATATATATATATATATATATATATATATATATATATATATATATAAAAATACTGAAGCATGAGTTATTCCACAATGTGAAGCCAAGCGAAACAGTCCAAAACTAGTGTATCACCTCAAAATAAAACACCACATTAAATGAAGAGCAAAGACATAAAAGTGAGATAATAAGATTACACCTGGCTTGTTAAGTTGCACAAAGTTGAAATGTTTATAAACTTTATTTGAATGTGTCTATCTATATCCACGACTGGCGTCATTGTCAAAAAGGGTGAATCGAACATCACATTCATTTCTCTGAGCTGGTGACACACGCAGAAAAAAAATAGACCCATGGATCAATGTGACCCCAAAGCTGGCTGTTGGGCTTGTGGTAATATGTTCTCCACAGGTCAAAGGTTTTGGTCATAGTCCAGTAGCTGGAGGCACAGTACAGAATAGCTGGTGCCTGCTCAGCCCTGTACAGCTGCTCTTAGATACATGCTAAGAGGCACTGCAAAGCTATCAAAGCAGGAAAATAGCACACTGTTTTCTCCCTCACAAGGGATATATTTTTAGATCAGTGGTGGACTACATTTAAACATCTCTTTTGTGTTTTTGTTATGCTGTCATATTAGCAATGTTGACTTTTGTGTATTTGGCTGCTTGTCAGCAAAGTTGCACTATAAGTAACTCTGTAATGGTAAAATGTTGCCAGTTGCCAGAATGTAAAGCCAGATAGCTTATGTGCCTTTGTCCGTCCAGCCCTCCTTTTCTCCATCCCGTCCTCATCCTTGTGTGCATCTTGCAGCTTTGTCAGGGTCAGTTAGGCCTAACTGCAGCAGGAGCAGTTTGAGCCTCAGACACACAGGCACAAATACAAACCCACCTACAAAAACATACCCACAAACCTATAAAAACACAAACACAATCAAACACACTAAGTCAAAAATATCTGCACATGCAAATCCACACGCACTTTGTAACAAGAACAGTTCAGGCATCCAGGCGTTACCGTGAAAGCTTGCACATAAACACAACCACAACCACTGGAAGCACGCATAAACACTGGCATGCACACAAATACATAGACTCACACGCTGTCCCATGCCAAGCCAGCTACCAGCTCGGCTGCCAAGCTATTCTCTTAGCGTGGGGAGCGAGAGAAAAATGCAAATGTTCGTCTCTCTCAAAATCGAAAATGTCACCACAAAGCTGAGGGCAATTTGTAAAAACTGAGGCACTAACTCACTGAAATGTCTTTATGGAAGAGAGAGGAGAGTGAGCGCAAGAGGATTAACAGACTGTTCCATTAGAAAACCAATAACCGCGGGTTGAACTAATCTCCCATGATGTTTTAATAAATCGCCTACTTTTCTGACATTGAGAACGCTCTTGCTCCTCCCGCTGGACTTTGTGGCTGGCTTTTGTGGTACAGACGCTCCCCTTTTGCTATCTTTCCTTCAGAATTGGTTAGCTATTTGAGATATGCAGGCAAAGACACATATTACCACTGAGCTAGTTGTTAAGCTAAGCCATTTATAACCATCTGTGTATTGGGCAAATGAGGAAAACAAAGAGGAAAAGAAGGGAATACAATGTACAATGATGACTTTGCTGTGGCTTATGAGGCCAAAACAGGCTTTTCTATAGTAACTACAGCTAAGACATGACTTCCTAAGAAGCTCAACAGTGGCTAGATTGATGACAGTTTTTCAATGTCATTATAAACTACTAAATTTCATTACAGTATCAAACTTAGAGCAGGGTCTGTTGTCTGTTTCTCATAGATCTCATAGAGGACACAAATGTATTAGCCTGTGCAACATGAATAATTTAACTTGATGCTTGTCCATGTAACTTGGACACTAACATAATCAATCATGCTCTTCCAGACCCAGTCGCATGTTTCTGGTCTCACCTCATCAACGAATCTATCCAAACCAACCCAAACAGCATGAGCAAAATCAAATCACACTGTCTGAATCAAATTGAATCATTAGGACATTCAGCACGATGGAGGAAATGTGCCAGGCTAATGATCCAGTGATTAGGTCTGTGTGTGTGTGTGAGTGAGAGAGAGAGAGTGTGTATGTATGTACAAATGGGTTTGGGTCTCTTCATAACCTGAGTGTGTGTCTATTACAATGTGTCTGACAACACTCACCCAGCACAATGAGGTTGACCTGGCTCCAGTGGTACTTTCCCCCAGTCTTGACTTTACAGTGGTATTCCCCGGAGTCAGTCAACAGCAGGTCACTAATCAGCAGGGAGGCGTCTCCAGCCAGGTACTCCCCAGCAAAGGACAGACGGCTGGCATCGCTGCCTGTCGCCTCATTGGTGTACACCTGGCCCCCAAAGAAGGTAATGATCTAGATGTATTGAAGAGAAGAAAATTGGAGATTTATTTGAACATTGTTTACTTTATTCACTGACTACTCTCCTGAATACCAAACTCTCTTGTGTGACAAGCTCCTAATGACTCCTACATCACTAAAAGCTTGATCAAACCACAGTTATCCCACTGCCACTAAATGTGCCTTACTCTTCCTTTTAGAATCATTTTCCAATTTCCTCTTGGACCTGGAAAACTAACATTTGGTGTTAATAATTCCAATTATTATATATAAACGAATATCATATACATACATACATACATACATACATACATACATACATACATACATACATATATATGATGTCTCTATATATATATATAACTCTTGAGTGCATTATGCTTTTGTCAGTGTAGTGCTTGCACAATCAAAAAATTAGCATGTGTATACATTAGCATGTCGGCTAACTGGGCAGTGTCAATGACACAGGGGTCTCCGGATCGCTTAATAGTATTCACAATAAAGAGCTACTGAGTATTGCAGTCAGTATTGTATTGAAGTCAGAAGCATTGCATCAGTCATTTTCAGAAATATAATAAACACACCAAGTTTTAGTAATAAAATGATCAAATGGGGAGGTCTTTTGAGGTACATTTATACTATGCATTGTTGTGTTTCTGTGGGGGAATAGCAGGACTTTTGATGTATGTATATTTTTGTTGACTATATGTGTGCACCTCACACACACGCACACACGCACACACGCACACACACACACACACACACACACACACACACACACACACACACACACACACACACACACACACACACACACAGTATATGGTATACATAAAATCAGATGCATATAATGTATACTCATGTTGGTAAGTATTTTCTATATTGTTATTTAGTTTTCTGTATGATTTGCTTATAAAAGAACTATTTTATTTTTCTAAATCACAAAATAAGTCAAATATAGAACACAAAAGAAACACCGATTGGACAAAGCACATCTTTATCAGAACTTTGAAAGAAACATTAATATTAGGCTGGGACAGAAAAAGATGTTTGTGTTAGGGTTTGCGATTGACACAATCTATTTTTCCTTTTATTTTTAGTACAAGGTTTATTGATGCTTGCAAAAACTGGGTCTTCAAAGGAATAATCTGATGATTTGAAACTTCACTGTAGACGTCTAACGTCTGTACACCTAAAATGGAAAGCCTTAATTTTCTTTTCTCTGCCTATTTAAGTCTTTATATGGATTATTTCTATATACTGTCCTTGTTTCTCTTTCCCTTTCTCTCTCTTTGCCTCTTTCTCTCTCCATCCACATCCACAAACACAAACAAACACAGCTGTCACAGTGGCATATTACTCAGGGCAAGTGAGAGCCTGCAGGTGGGGACTGCTAAATGCCGGTGCCACAGTGCATCAGTGCACAAGAAACAGGGGCACCTGCTGTGATCACAGGTGACGACTGACCATTTACAAACACACATGCAAAACCTACACACAGAAGGTACAGTAGCTTTGAAACAAACATGTAGAGTAGAAACACACAATGAATGCAAACAGACATACATTACTGTGCCACAGCTACAGGCACAGAGCGACACAGCTCTGGCACCTAAACTAAGTGGGACACATTTTAAAAAGCATCTGCCTATGGGCACACTTCTGCTGCCTTTATGGACTCTGGATAAGTATTACTCAAATACATATGAACTACACTACACATGTATGTGTATTCGTGCCTCTGGTTATGTCTGGGTGTACTCTTGAACACATGCTTATGGTTTATGACACAGATAGAGAGAGATAGTGAAAGTGCCCGTTAGTGTAAGAAATTTAAGAGGAACTGAGTCAATTGGCCAATGGCTGTTAGCATAATTTGCAATTAAAATGAGGTGGTTGTCTATTCAGTAAAAATTGAAAATACTGTCTGCAGATGTGGAATGTCTCTACCTTTGCGAGCTTTTTTGAACGGATAAGGAGTCTATAGATGAAACACTTCGCTCAGTTATTTTTAAATACTACAGTAAAATAGTTTTGTTGACTTGCAAGGTTATTTTCAGATGTAGAACAAAACATTTACTATTAACAAAACCTGGATTCTGCCTGTACTGGTTGCGTGTGGCAAAAATATAGGATTCTCATTTAGGTATCTTATTTTCATATCATACTGTGATAAAACATAATAAAGCACAATAGCCATTTACCTTTTCTATCAAGGTGGGATTGTTAAGGATAATTTGGGCCAGATTGCACACAAACCAAGAGTATTGTTTACATTCCAACATTTAAGGCATTTAGGTTTTGTTTTAAAACTGTCGTCCATAATGTTTTTAATTTATATATCGGTAATGTATCCATCTGAATAGCAGAGTGAATACAGAAGAAGAAGAAATATAGAAAAATGCACATTTTGCATATTTGCCATAGTTGGAGACACTCTCCACTCTACTTTTAATGAATATTAATCAGCTCAGTGGGCCATAACTGTCCTGGTAATCAATGCTAATAAAGTATGTTCAAAATTGTGTGCTGGAAGGGGAGCAATTTTGCATTGTCTTACATAAAAAATCAACAGCATACATTAGAATCCCACTGCTAATGGTGTATTTCCCAAGAAAGATGACAATTTGTGGAAAGTTAAGAATTTTATCTTTAAGCAGCTTACTTTCATTGTTTCACAGTTTTTTGGAAAATGAAATCATTCCAGGTCTGTTCCGCCGCTGTCGCTACACCCAGTGTTTTGAGTGACTACACTTATATTGGCAGGTCAGCACAGTGAAAACCAGAGGGGCCAGTCTTTTACTGTTCATCTTGAAGAACGTGGATGAACTTTGGTGAGATGTCTCGAGCCCCTCTGTGTCCTCAACACATGTATCCTGTACATTTGCTAACAGAGGCTAAATGTTGACAAGATGCTCTTTCCCTCTGAACACGACCCTCAAGCTGAACAAAAGAATGATTTATTCATTCAGCTGCAGGCGCAGTCTCTTTCCTAATCAAATTTTCAGACGTTTGATTTTAATTAATGGCGCCTTCAATGTTATCTTCCCGTTAAATATTCATCGCAATGTGGCAGCACCCTCTGAATCATCAAAGCGTAAGACACTTGTTTTCCCCTTTTTTTCATTCCTAGACCCTCTGTTTCCCCATCCACACCCTCCTTTATCACTCTCCTTTGTGCTAACCAACACATCAGTGCATGAACAAACCACTTTCAAAGAGAGAGGAAATTTCTTTCTTCCGACAGAAAGCTAGTGAGATTTTATGCTCTTTGTCATTAGATACTACGTTCAATTTGGGTGAAGAAAGGCAATGATTCAAAACCAGTGGGACAATACCAAAAACGTCTTAAGAGGCTGTAGACACAAAACCAAGTTAAGGCAATTTAGAGACTTCAACCAGGTAATGCTATTCTTAAAACAGAATAGTTATGCTGACGACTAGAATCAGCTGCCATCTAATTTTTTATTATCGATTTCATGTTTTGTGTAGTTTCTAAATTTCAGATGGACTCACAGCAAAGGAAACCCAAATAAATATCACTATAAGTGGAGCATTTTCGGAGCATAGCAGAAAATAATATAACATAAGTCATGTATTTGGAATTAAAGCATTTCTTGACCGACTTAAGTAAACAATTTAAAAGACAGAATATGTAACAGATGCTAAACAATGCTTAGTTGTAATTCAATCTCATGTGTGATGTGAAGCCTTGACAACCATTGGGTAAAAACAAGTATAATAACGTGCAAAGAAAGCAGGAGCACTTAAGAGTGACAGATATGCAGCATAGGCTGTCTTTATTTTATGAGCTGACATTTTTGGAAAAACAGTGTGCCTTCCTTAGAGCTTAAGGGAGTGTGTGTGCCGTTTCACTTCAGTTGTGTGTTGTTGAATAAGTGTACAGCAAAATCTCTAGACAACCTGGAGTCTCTGAGTGTCTGTTTTTAAGAAAAATACTGCAGTAATGCTGCTCAATCTGTTAGCTAACGTTAGCTTGGCTTAGCGATTTCTAGCAAGCTGCCAGTTCCTCAGGTTAGTGTTAGTTATGCTACAGAGAAGACTGTTAGAAACAGTGCAGTCACATTGGTAAAAAAACAACTAATTGAAAATCATGTTCAAGTTATTCTCGGGTTCATGCCTTTCATGCTGTAGAAAAAAGGGTCCAAGGTTATAACTACAAAATTAGTTGGGGAACATTCTGGGCATCATTGTTCCTTTGTGAAAAGCACTAAAAGTTGAAGTGCCACAGTAACTTTGGGCATTGACTTAATGTCACTATTATGGCTCCTGTTGGAAATCAATCAGCATGACTCAAATGGAGGAAAGATAGAAGATAGATAAAAAAGTGGATGTGTGAAAGAGAGAGAGATGGAAAGAAGGAGGAGGGATAGATATATGTCAGGTAATTAAAACATATAGCAGTAGTCGACAGAGGTCTGCGTTTTAGCACAAATGGTCCCATTGCCATCTTGAAAGTTCTATAGCAAAGGTCAGAAAAAGTTGCAGTAGCATGCAATAAGAAAAAGATACAATAAGTCATGACAATTCAATTTCAATTATTGTGTTAAAAACACACAAAAACAGAAAGAAAAGAGAATCTTATCTCACCACTTTTTGTCTGGAGTTTGGTTTCTGCAGTAGCCACTCTATGTCGAGAGAGTTGGACGACGGGAACTGGTGGTGGCATGGTAAGGTTGCATTGTCCCCGACAACCTTCTTCATCTCCGTCTGGGCACATACTGACAACAGGCTGAATAGAACTGAGGAAAAGGAGAGGGGGGGTGGGGGTGAGATGTCAGCTTGGGACACTTGCTAAATCCAAACTTGAGACAAGAGGCAGATGCTGCAGATAGGAAGCAAAACCATGCCGATAGAGGAAATTGAGACAGAAGACGCAACGAGAGATATGACCCAGAATCCCATCACTATCTGACAGATGCTGAGATACGTCACACCCGGACACTAAAGAGAGAGGATTCTTCTTCTTTTTTTATTATTATAATTTTTTTTTTTACAGGAAATAGAGTTTGGCATAAGAGCTCAGAGAGGAGTATTATGATGATCTTTTTTGTTAATCCCTTTTGACAAGGGCAGTCAAAGAGCACATTCTTAGTCACAGCAAGAGCTGTGGGGAATTGTGGCCTGGGAAGGAAAGGTACACAGCTTTCAACTACTGAGGAGCTACGCTGCCTGCACATGGACAGGTCTGGTGTAAAACTGAAGACATACATATTGAGTCTTGACGTACTAAAATGTGCCAAACTAGTCGTGGTCACATTCCTATTATTACATGTGACAAAGTAGACTAACAGATTTGACACTATCCACAAACGGAACGTGCAATCATAGTAACACACATTCCAAAATATCCCACAGTCTTCTCAGGGAAGAACTTGCAGTAGAAAGTAGCAATAACGATGATTGTGTGCACAAGCGAGTGATTTTGGACACCGGCCAGACTGTCAGTGGCTATGTATCCATGGGGGAGCAGCGAGGCTAATTTATTGGAGGATGCTGGACAGCCCGGCGGGATTGAGTGGAATTAGCCAGAGGCGTCAGAGGGGATTGCTGGAAGCTAAGTGTGTGTGTGTGTGTGTGTGTGTGTGTGTGTGTGTGTGTGTTTGTGTCCACAAGGGGTGGTGCACTGTGGAGAAATTCAACTCCCTCCACCTGGTAGAAAGACTGTATGATACTGCAGAGCACCATTGAGCTTACACACTCAAATGTGACAGATATTTTTGGCTCTACAACATTTAACTTAACTACCTGCCTTCAATTTCAATGCCAAACGAGCCGATAGCTTCTGGGGATTATGAGCACTTAAAATAAAGTTATCCAGCCAGCAGTCTCTCATTTGGAATCATGCAGGAATGTGCAGGTTGTGTAAATATTGTTACATCCCCTTTTCATTATCATGCTGCTTAATAGCTCAAAAGTTCAATATTTCCTCCTGTTTGCACAGAATAAATATACATTGTGGTTCAGGACACGCATTTAAAGAAAAAACTTGTGTCTGCGGGGGAGTAATTCAACCCAGAGCCCTTTGAAAGAATTCCTTTGTTCTCAACAGACACAATTGCATGCAGTCAAATGTTCCACAGGAGGCCAAATGCATGCATGAGCACTCACTGGGCGCCTGTCCACTAGTTCACTGGTCCACCCTCACAGGAGCCAACACCCTTTCCCATAAGTGATCTCTGGGCCAATGAAAATGTCAGCCCTGTGCCGTGAAACCAATGAGTCAGTGCTGACGCAGGACACAGAGGAGTAGCCTCACACAAACCACTTCTTCCAAGGGAGCTTCAGTCAGATATGCAGTTCTTTAAGTTTTGTTTAAGCTCTGTCTCTACTTTGTGAGTCTTCCGCTATAAGCCTGAGCTCTGGGATACTCAATGTCAATCAAGTTTAAGGTTTCCAATTGACATTCACCAGTTGGACAGAGAGAGGGCACTTCACGGTTGAATGTTTGTGTGACCATTTGGCAGCCCAGGAGTGACACATTTCTGAGGTCCTTCTGCTCTGTTGGACCACCTGCTAAGTTCAAGTCATTAGTCAGCAGAAAAATAAGGGCCACCCCTCCTCCAGAACCCTGAAGGTATCCCCATTTATGACTTTTTAATGCAGCATTTGCAGGGTCATTCATCTTATGGGCTCCCCACCGATTTTAGTTTGGATGTCAGAAAAGAGAGAGAGAGAGAGAGAGTGAGAGAGAGAGAGAGAGAATGGTCAGACTGTGTGTGTGTGTGTGTGTGTGTGTGTGTGTGTGTGTGTGTGTGTGTGTGTGTGTGTGCATGCAATTGGTTGGACCTAATGGTGCACAATAATACCTGATGGTGGTATAGGGGTTTGCTGGAAGACCTGTGCCCACTGTCTCTCCCCTCAGCTCCTCAGGCTAACCTCTGTAATCAGTGCTCCCACACCCATCAGCAGCCCCGGGCTGAACCCAGCACTGTGTAGCAGGCCTGATAAGAGCTCCCTGCTTCTTTTCTCACCTTCCACCTCCTACTTAACTGCCCACTGCTTCAACTGTAGGCTCTGTAAATGAAAGAGTTTACCTAAAAGATATAGGGCCAGGGTGACCGCTGAAAGTGGGGCATTGCAATCTTTTTCCACACAACGTACTAGACTTTCCACAAGCTGACTTTAAATTGACCTTCAATCAATGATGGGGTCTGGTGTCAGAAATGTGCTTCATTGCCCAACAATGAGGATGTAAGTGTCATAATAACAAATAGCAAAATGTGCTGTATCTGTGACGGAAAGAAAATTATAGGTTACGTTTTGCCAGAAAGAGTTGGCAGACAAATCAAAATGGGTATTGGTTGGTATACAGTCGCTGCTCCCCACTTTCCCACTGATTTATGGTCTTGCAGAGGGGCTTTTGTGCTGTGGAATGGATGACACAGTGCTCCCAAAATAAGCTCGCCTTGATGTGCGTTTGCATTTGGATTGGCCTTATTTACCGTGTGCACAGCTGGAATGGTTTGACTGCAAGACCCCATCATTTGTGTCAACATCAACTATGAGACACAACAGAATTAATTGTTGTGGCAGCTATGCACACAAAGTATGAAAAAGTGTTTGGTCAGTCAAGTTTGGGTTTATGACCATGACACTGAATTTGCAGTAAGTTGACCTAGACAGAATAAAAACTGAAATAACGTTCCTGGCTACAGTGCTGTGCATGCATTTGCGTGTCTTTATGAGATTTTATAAGGACATGGGAAAGGCCATCTAAATAAACATGGCCATCTTGAGGGAGAGATAAATGTAGAGAGAACTTGTGATATGATAGCTGGCACCATATCCCAGGCCATGTCCTCTATCCCTCCTCTATCATTGTGTCTGCTTTTCTCAGCTCCGTCTGGCTAAGCTTCATGCTTTCATTTGTGGTGAGGTTCAATCTTTACCCACAAAAAGAAAGAAAAGAAGCATATAATAATTAACAAAAGAAAGTGGAAGCTAACACCAGAGGTTAGAGAGAGTATGAGAGAGAGAGAGAAAAGACAGACGCATTTGACAAAGAGAGATTGAGAGGCTATGGTGAAATATAGAGGAACCCATTTCCATGAAAAGGCCCTAGGGGGAGTTGTGCTCCAGTAAATCCGCCTTACAGAGCCCTCCAATCTTGTTATAGTGTGGCCAGTGAGACGGACAGACAGACAAACAAGGCAGGTCTGGATCTTTCACACTACCCAAAGTCAAGCCCCATATCCCCTCAGTCAGCACAGTGGCCTGGCTGGGGCCTTTGCTATGTCCAAAGCTTGTGACCTCTGGTACTGAAACACAGCAGATCAGAGATGGGGAGGGGGACAGAGAGAGATAGAGGGGTGAGAGGAATGAAAGGACAGAGAAAAATGGGTTGAGGGAGGGGTGGAGGGATGGTGCAATGCCTTATTTTGAGCACTTACTGTAAATCACCGGTGTGGAGGATGGATTATACCATCACAAAGGTGGTTTTAGACACAGATTAGCAGATGCACAATATGAGAAAAAGACTGGAGGTATCACGGTTTTATTTTGGCTGACAATTTCCTGTTGTGTGCATCAACCCTTGTGTTGACCTCGGGTCACATTGAACCGTTTAAAAATGTTTTAAATATTTATATCAGAAAATATGGGACGTAGAAATAAGCGCTGAAAATGTGTAGAAGAAATTTTTTTAAATTTAAAACGTTGGAAAAAGCAAAAACAAATTGTGAAAAAAAGGCGTCAAAAATGTCAGAAAAAAAAGTGTTTGTGTTTTTTCAAGGTTGAAGGGAAGACAACACAAGGGTTAACGCTGTTTTTCATGTACAGAATTCATTTGCGCCCATCTACATTTTCTGTACATGGGTGACTACTGATGTGTATGATGTATGCGTTATGTGAACACATGCTGCCTATCTACATAACAGAGATGCAATGGACTATCTTTTGCCGACAGTAAAATAGTGTCTCAGCACACAAACCTTTGCATTTAGAATACTCATCAGTCATCAGGCTTACAGACTCAAGTCACATTTGAGTAACGTGTACAGTCTCACTGCAGCAGGCAAAAGTACCAATCATCTCCCAACCCTGTAAATCTGTAAAAGAACTGTTTATCTTCTGTCAATTACAGGCTAATCAAGAAACAGGATTAATTGCAGAAAAAGGGGAAATGTTTGGGTTATGACCTCCAAATAAATTCTCAGAAAAAATAGGACTTTATGCATGTAACTAGCAAAATCTGACATGGCAAATATAAATAAAATACCTCCATTGTTATTGCTGACATAAAGCTACTTTTTAGCTGAGTTGGAGACATACTGAGAGAAGCATAGGGCTGATGAGACAACAATGAAATACTCACAGCTCAGCGTGTTTAAAAGGCTGCGTCTGCCCCCACCAATAGTACAGCAATCTTGTGTGACCTGAATTGGCTATTCAAATGCCAAACATATATGCTATAAATACCACCAATGTGGTGACACAGAGATCCACAGATACTAGGTTACTTCTTGCCCTTTCGTCTTTCCTGATATCTTTGAGGATTTCGAGACAGACTTGCTTGAAACACCAATAAAATCTTCAGATGTCTTAGCAGACAAGAAGCCGCCTCCAGTTGTTAGCGCAAACTGAGCGCCTACCAAAACAACCCCCATGCACACTCTGTGAGAGAGTCCTTTATTCATACAGCCATCGCTCTCTTTTTAATTACAGCTTCTTAAGGGGTAAGTCTCTTTAAATGTACCAAGTTATCATGCCCTATTAAAACACATGTTTTGCATGTGGCACACTAAACTAGTCTCCGTGTACTTTCAAGGCCCAACTCATGAATATATTGCTCCTGTGAAAATCAAAGGGGCTGTTTTTTCCCTGACTGGAGGCTGACTCTTTGAAGGGATAAAATCCCATAATCCTCCTCGCCTCACACCCAGCGACTGACACTCCCTTCTGCTGACACGAAGATTTGTCGGTAACACTTTACAATAAAGTATATGGAATCATTACCAAGGAATGAGTAAGGAGCAAATAAGAGCTAATGGCTAATTACCAATAGCTTACAAGTAGTTCCGGAATAATTCCTTCCATTTTCCCTATTGTTTCAATATTACTGTTTTTGTGCAAGCCTCACTTGAGAATTGTTACAAAATTGTTAAGAAATGTGTCACTGCTTCCCAACTATCTTACCACAACTTTCCACATTTTTGTCTCTTTAAGGGGAAAGTAGCACGTCTAACTGACAAACTGCTAGCACCATTCACCATATAGACACTGTACCACCTATTGGTGAATGACACCACCCAGAGACAGCTGAAAAAAAGAATATATATATATATATATATATATATATATATATATATATATATATATTTATATATATAGTAAATCTTGTAATGTCAGTAATCATGAGGTAATGATGAATTCCTTATAAGAACTCATTATGAGGCACCATTTTACTTGACCGAATGCAAAACTAATACAGTACCTATTACTATGTACAGTACGTCAGAATAAAGTAATGATTACTTATTGATTATATGCTTTTTAGCTTCATCTGTCACCATTTTATTTCTATTGCTCGTAGCACCATGAGGAGTGAGTCATCTGGATCTTGAAAACATCTAAAAGTGAGGGCCATCGTCTTCATGTTCATCTTTGAGGAGAGGTTTCTAAGAATAATGGAGAGTAATAGATGGGTTTCAGGAAGAAAAGAAGGAGGATGGAATCATTTCCACGATAATCACTTGAACCTGGAGGGGGAAGGCGGATAGGAAAAGAGAGGGAGGACCATTGGCAGTTCTGAATAATAGAAGGCCCTGTGGTAAATGTTCACCTTGTGTCGCTCTTATTGCCTTCATTAGCATCCCTTTCATGGCCTCGTCATTGCTGCCATGTCGAGTGATAGGGGACGCCATCCCGCTGACAGATCCTCAAAATAGATCCAAAATTAGTTTCGCGACAAGCACTTTTAATTCCCCCAAAGTATTCTGCATTTTCTCTCAGCAAAATAAGGAAGTAGGGAGGAGATGGGAAAAAAAGCTAATTACACCATTCCCCAAGGGAGGGAGAGTCAGTGAAACCTGCTTACAGTGCTATACACATCTCATCTCATCAACGCTGCATCTGGTGCCTTCACCCACACTCACGGTTGTAGCTGTCCAAGATGCTATGGCTACTTCATAAATCTTCTGGTTTTAGCCTGAAACAGTCCAAAGAGCACAGAGCTTCTTATAAAGGGGTACACTTTGGCTCAAAGTCTTTCATTGTCATGCAACACTTTCACCAACCTGCACGACAAACGCTGCTTGCGCTTACCATCTTTGTACAAGTTAACTGTGCTGGGTTTGGGTTGGTATCTTTACAAAAAATTAAAAAAATGTACACACATATATCTAAATAAAAGACAACATTGAGACACTACACATTATTTTGAACAGCCTATGTTTTAATTCTTTCCACCTTATGTGGCTTTAAAAAAAATAAAAATAAAACACAGCTAGCCACGTGACCTAGTGGAAAGAGTGAAGAGCAGGATCCTTAGAACTTCTGTCTCTCTCACAAAGAAAGCAGTGATTGTCATTGGCTGAAAGTTTTTTTTAATTAAAAACCAATTCATCATTTTGTGAAGGACTGTCCCCATTTAAAATGGTAATTACAGCAATGCATCTTAGAGACTTCAGCCTGACTTGCAGAATAATCTGCAGAAGCTTATGTTGTGTTAAACCATACAGGGTTACATTCGGCTTCAAAAACACCATTCAAGACATTTTTCCTCCCTTTAATGTGTTCAGACTGAACAAGGTCTAAATGTCAAATGGTCTGTTTTGCACCAGATAACACAAATTCAGTTAAATGGGGCTTGGACAGTGACCTCTCTATTTTGCTACAGCAATGGATCCTCCCAACATCTGGCAAAGCCTAAGCAGACCAGCATGTGTGCACACTTACTTTGTTCTGCATGAGCGTCTCCAAATCTGAGACTATAGAGAAGCATACAGCAAAGCGAGGCAAAAGTTAACGTCTTGTAGAAACTTATCACCAAGGTTACTGAAGCTGTGTGTGCGTGTGTGTAAAGGTCACATTCTCCCTGCAGCACGTGCAAACAGCCTTGAATAAACCTGCTGTGCCCCACTGAGAAAACACATTTTAATGGAGGACAGAGGAGAGTGCATCCTTCCTTATGACATATTAAGACATGCACAAAGAGGGCTTCATTCTTTTCAGCTGAAACTCCTTTTCACTAGCATGTGCTATCAAAAGAAAACAACTCCAAATCCGGTTCGAGAAATTATATTTGGTTTTCCTCACAAAGAAAACTTTTTTTCCATTCCTGCACAGAACATTGTTTTCCTATTCCTACTTATTCAAAAGGTTTTGGCCCAGGGCTGAGTTTATTTCTTGGTCTGTGTGGCTTTACTGTATTTTTGTTGGCAGTGCTTTGTGAATAAGAGCGAAAAATATTCATCACAGAGATCTCCAGTATAGGTACAGACACCACAGTGAAAGGCTGTTCTTTGCTGAGTTCAAGCTTTGTTTGACCATGTATGCCTGACAGATGGTGCAGAGAGAAACAAGATGAGCTGTATTCATTAAAACACTGTACAAGACAGGTTTGCCTGCTGCTGATCAACTTAAAGCTCTCCTGTCAGGCATTAGTACTGTATGATATCATATCTAAGCACTGCTGGAGTTTGGACAGATGGGCTAGCTTTGATATAAACAGCCATAATGCCAACAGTTTACATATAAACAATCTTCTCCTCCTGCCTCTTTGCCCGGCACATCATGCAACCATGGGCACAGTTCTGTTCCCGCGGACACAAAATGCTCCTCAATTTCCCCAGTTATTTATGTGGACTAATCTCAATTTCTGGCTGGCAAGCGCGTGAACGAACTCCTCTCACATTGTTTGAGTGGCTGGACATGGGCACTGACCTCAGCGGATCAATACTTAATAAGCTTTTGTGCTGCCAAGTACATTTTGCTGCAATCTGCAATTTTTTATGTCCATTAGGTTGAAAATAGAGCTGACTAGGTGTATGACCACAGGAAGTGGAATGTACCGCGGTCGCCCAGGCTCTCACTGATGATGGATGCTTCACAGTGCGAGACCGATGAAAACTTAAATACTATCTACCTCATGCACTATAAAGTACTAAACCCCTGACTTTTATTAAATGCAATTCAATACCCCCAGTGGTGTTTCAAAGAAGCCTTTAACAACTTGTGGGAAGACAATAAAAGCCACAGTGGGCTATATGGTGAAGTTTGGTTGCACGTGACGAACAAGTGGAATGGGAGGAAAACAAGCCCAGAGCTAGTGCTATATTTGGAGCAGCACTAAAGCTCAGCTTGAGAAGCATTGTAAGATAGCCCCAATCTGGATATGTAAGCACTACATTTTGGGAGCTCATAGTCAGGAGAGTGTGGAGATTCTGGGCGCTCCTCGTATTCTTCTCCAACTCTTCCTCACCTCTCTGCACACACAGATTAAATTCCATTATTTAGGTCACTGTGATTATTTGTCACTGTCTAAAGTTCACCTGGGGTTAGAGAGAGAAGCCTCTCTCAGCAAAGCCGCTAATTTACTTCGCTGGGTCCACGGGAAAATAGGAACTGAATACAACAGAACAGCTCCCATGTTGTACATTTCACCGCCTAATTGAAAACAGACGGGACGCTAACTCCTTCTCTCCATCCGCCCAGCTCTAGCATGCTGTGTAACTGACATATTAGTGCTGTCGCCAGTCCTGTGGTATGCATCTGACCTATCACTTTACTTGATTGATTAAGCAGAAAATAACAAAGCAGGGGACGCCTCATACACAAACGAGAGGATGATATTATTATATTACATTACATATTATTATTATTACAGCCACTCAAGCTCCAGCTGCATCTGCAAAGGACAGAGAGGTAACCTATCCATCCAAGCCTGTGACTAGGAAGGACACGTCAATGGCTGCCATTTCCCCAGAGGTAAGCAGATGCCACGTCTGTTTTGGCAGCTGTATACTGATAGGTGTTGACTTGTGGAGCGGCTGACAGAGGCAGAGTGGTGGCTGCACGAGGGCCAGGCAGGTCAACAGGGATTGCAAGGCTTCCAGGAAAGGCCTCACTTAGGCTCATTTAGGAGAGTTAATGAACCAACCACCATCTGTCCTTATGATTAGCTAAGCCAATTCATACAGGACACTAACCTTTTTCACCTGCACACAAACATACATAAAACATACCAAGTGGAACAAAAACAGAGCCATTGTATTGTCCATTGTATTTTATGTGCCTTTCGGATATGCTTTTAATACAAATAGTATATTCTATACATCATGTACGTGGAATGCATTTATCTTGACAAATCAAGCAAAATACACATTAACCTTTCATGGTTTTAGTGGTGTGAATGACTATATGGTTCTAGAAAGTTTAAGTGTTTTCTTTTGTCCATTTCAGAGGATCACACAAAAGCATTAACTCCATCGCAACGTTTTTAAAGTAACCAGTAAGTAAGTCCTTGTCCCCTAACAGTGATACAAAAACACACACAGACATGCTCCTTCAAACAAATATGCCTGCCCTTTGTGCTGCTCAGCACCACTTCTTCCCACCACCCCCAATGTCTAGAAAAGGATTGCCCACGCGGCCACATCCGAGGGCGGAGAGAAGATTGAAACCAGATGAATGGAGCTCGGGTACAGCCTGCTCGCCAGGCCCATATTTCACTCCCCAAAGCCTGATTAAAACGAGGTGCGGCACTAGCTGGGCCAAGGCAGCTTATTCCAGCTTGGAGAAGGACATTTTCTTGCAGTGATACTCTGGGCGAGGAGGAAACGGGGCGAAGGTTATAACTAAAGTCTTTGCAATTGGCTCACACTGCCCCTGTAGAGCTTTCTTTGATAAGCATAGACAGTTCTTAAATCCACAGATAAAATAAATCAACAGCCCTCATTTAAAATTAATTTAATTAAATTAGATTCTGCCTGAAAACAAAAAGGAATCTGTCACCCTGCATTGTGTTATTTTTGTGGCTTAGGGTAAGTTGGGGGGTACAGCGGCTGAGGAGGTATAAAGTAGGCCATTGGCGTGAAACTGTTAACTGATGTGCCAAATGAAATGAGGGCAAACTGCAAGAATTGTGGAACAAGAATTATTAGCATCATCCAGAAGTTATATATAAAATGTGATGGATCACAGTGAAAACAAAAGCCATCATACAGTGTAGACATTAGAATTTTGTAGACACAAATCCAATATATGATTCCATTCTGTTTAAATTATAGCTACATCACTATGCCTTTTTGGATTGGTACAATAGTTGAACTGTTCTGGTGCCAAGAATAACCTTTTAGAATAATGCTTAATTGAATAATGCCCCTTAAAGAATGTAAGGAGTATTAGGGGTCCTATAAAACCATACAATAGGTTTAGTGTGTAGTATTTTAGGATGGAGTGTACATGTCTAGAATAAATCCTGAATACTGAGAGGATATGACTGTTTTCAAGATCTCTGAGTCATAATGTTCATGCTTGCGTCCACAGACATTACAGTCAGTGTTGAGCAATGTTGCAAATTTTGGACAGAAATTGGCTGGGACTAAGAGGAAAGGAAAAAAAACACAGCTAAACATGGCACGTGCTGTTTCCTCCTGCCTTGACCAGTTAGCGTGCTCCTCCACTGAGTGTGTCTTTATGCTGGAGGTCATGTCATTATATGCATGTGTGTGGGTAGACGGAGGAATAGGGTGTTGTTTGCATTCTTTCTGGGGAAATGTGTACAGCGAGACAGCAAGGGAGAGAGACAGAAAGGTGTGTGTCTGTGTCTGTGTGTGGAGCTTAACACATGTGTGAGTGTGACTGACTGATTAGCGGCCCGTTTTCATCGACTGTCTGCAGTTGCCTCTCCCGAGATAGCGAGGCAGAGTGGGAGAATTTCGTACTATTTTCCAGCGCTGGCTGCTCTCTCTTTCCTTCCAATGCAGCTGGTCGGCCACACTCGCCACTCAATGCCAAACACGCTCCCCTCTATCCCCTTGACATTTGAGCTATGTTACCGCTGAGAGAGTTGTGGCTCGCCTGCCTGCCGCCTGTCTGTACACATGAGTAAATATGGCCCAGCTCATTTAATTTGGTCATAATGTTTAATCTACATTTGCTTGGTCAACGAGAGGTTAATCACATTACCTTTTGCTAAATGGCATGCTCGGGCATCCTCTGACAAGACGGAGGCTAGACACAAGTTAATTAAAAGAGTAATTAAAAGAAGACAGCAAGTCCCACTGAACAGCGGTAATATGTTGCCTTGACACCAGCACAGAGATGTTGAACAACACTGTTCTATGGTAGTTTGTCACTAATAACAAACCACTTTTCATTACAAACAAATGAGACTAGTACTGGTGGAACAATAGAAAACCCCGGCACGAGATTAGCTTGTTTTGTGGTTGAACATGTGCTTCAAACTAACCTTTTAACACTGTTTGTGGTTTACCTACTGTGAGGCGCCTTATTAAAAGCAAGCCTCACCACAATACACACGCACACTATTACAGCAGTTAATCAACTCCAACAGGATGTTAAAAATCTGACATGCCATAAGTTGAGACTGAATCACAGGAGACTTAGATGCTGTTAATGAGGGTAACACATTACAATAGTACTGTGAATTGGAATCTACCTGGAATGCTTGGAAAAGCACTAGTTTGAGGCATGAACGATTTGAAAATGTAAAGTAATGTTAGAGTTAACGTCAGATCAAGAAATCAAAAGAAATAAAAAAGAACAAGGAGCAATTTTGTTGTTGTTTGTTTTACATATTTAGTATGATTTACAAAATCTGTACTTTTTCATTCACTTATACTTAAAAGTATTAGGTATATGTGTTTATGAGATGCACAATAATATGGCCAAAGGAAGTTTAAAGCTGTAAACTTGTGTGGAGAAAAAGACGCTCAACCTTCCTCATCATATACTGCTAAAAACATTTTATATTATGACCTCCAATCAATTTTTTGCCATAAGGCAGGCAATATATTGGTAGTTGAAACAATGACAGACACCCATGAATGTATGCTAAACCTACAGTATTAACATCTTAATATAGAGTAATTTTAATATTACACAACATGACACCGGATTTATGTCATAAGGATTTACGTCATCCTGAAATGTGTACTTTACAAGAATTCTCCCTCTATGTCTCTGTGAGGGCCATTGGGCACTTTTCAGTGTTCAGTGTCCTGTTAGCGTACAGGAAAGCGAGGGAGCTGGGAAAGTAGCCTGCTAGCTGCCTGCCCTGTGGGTACTACTACTGCCGGCTCCAGCCTCCCTACAGATGAATCATAAACAAGTCCCTTGGCCCCTCTGACTTAATCCCCTGTGACATCGCCATGGGGGCATGGAGAAAGAGGGAGCACAGAGAAAGGATAACATGGCCTGTGCTCAACTTTTAAGTAAATTAAACATTAGAATGAATGCATATGAGGTGTATCTGAGGATATGTCATTGAGTTGAAGTAATAATTTTACAGATGATTGCATAGGGGATAAGGGGAGGGGGGGAGTAGCAGTCACTTCATCTTAGGCTCTACCTTTAAGCTCCCTCTTTTTCCTCCATGTGTGTATTATGCAAATTCATGTCCCACAGTCCTTTTCATTTAAATTTGGCCACAAAGCTTAAGCTTGGGTAGTTTACAGAGTGTGGCAGCTAAAGCCATAATCAACATCGTGCTCCTTTTAGGCATGAGAAAGCATATCCAGGAGGGAGCAATAAATGGATTTATTTTAGGAACCAGAATGTAGAATCTTAGTTAGGCCAGACATGCTAAGTGCTTTGTCCCTTATGCATCAGCCCTCGGGCAGTATTTCCTTCCTAATTAAAAAAAGAACAAGGTGCAGGCGCAAAACAGTGTAGGCAGTGTGCCGTAACAGAGGTGGCCGCAGCCCGGTGGTATATTTTTTCTCTCTAAAAGTTTGGGATATGATTCTCACTTTGCCGGCACTCTGCAGGTTGTGCTGATGCAAGGAACTTTTGTCTTGAGATTAATGAAAGACGTTTGGCTCTTTGGCATTTTGGATCCCACACAAAGGTTAAAAACAGCCCCTGACCAGTGACAGGTTTATGAGGCGCTCCACTGCGGATGTTCTGCTCGCTTGGGGAAGCAATTCTTTTATCCTACACCTTCTCTACCATTTTTACTGACGCAACAAATAGATGAAAAAGTGAAGCTGTATTTCAAACTATTCTCTCCAAGTACCTCCGCTGACAAATTCGATTTCAGTCTGCAAAATTAAAGCCATTAACGTATTTTTTTCTCTCTCTTTCTAACCGGTGTGTGCTTATGTGTCCATGTGTTGAATATTCCAGCATGCTGACACTAATACCAAACAATCTGGTTAATGTACTGTATGTCTATGTCAGAAGAAGGCCTTAGTGTAACAACACACTGAATCTTCCATGGGTATGCTGGCACAGTTATTATTATCTGGAGTTGTGGTTCAGGACACCAGGAGGAGATTAAAGGTCTCATGTCTGTCTGGCTATTATCAGGTGATTTACAAACAGTCTGATGTATTCTTAAGTCACTCTGACTTTTCTGTTACAGAAACGTAGGGCAACAGGTTTTCACGTCTGGCCAAGATAGGGTATTCTGGGTGGTTACATTCTCAAAAGCTTCCTTAGATAAAAAACGTAGCCTCATCTTTTGTGGTGGAACTACTCAAATGTTGCACCAGGTTGTCCCTTAGATAAACTGTGAGAATCTCTCTTACGGTGGAGTCAAAAGAAGCAGGTGTGGACACAAAATCTTACCTGACAATATTCAAGAGTAGTATAGCACCTTCATGCATGATTAAATAAAGTGAAAAGTGCAAATCCCTTTGGCTAATCTGGGAGTCTTTGAGGAAGAGTGTTAAAAAAGACAACTTGCCCCACTGTATGTGATGCTCTGCTCCAGAGGAAATTGGCACCTGGCCACACAGCATCCCCTCAGTCTGATGTCTTCTGTGAAGTGCACTGCGTATGGGTCCCAAAACCTATTCTCCATCCCTGTGGGTCTGCTTTCACATGGGAGATGGAGGAGGCTGGGAGGGAGAAGTCATTACCATCACCAGCTCTACTGCCCCATCCCCCATCATCATCATCTATCTCACGTCTCTCAAACTTAATAAAGAACACACACACACAAACAGTCTTTGCCGTAAAAAGCACACTTTTTGCCCCTGCATGGCGCCTGCTCAGCCGAGAGTACATAATGCCAATGCCATGCATGGCTAGACCAATGCCAGGACGATGACAATGTTCTGTCCTGAGTCCAGAAGAAGAAACTGTTCAGACATCTCAGCTTTCCTCCTACGTGCCACATGCTGGCCTGGTACATCACAAACCACTGATTCCATCTGAAGAGGCATCAGGGTTTGAGTACAACACCACAGCTGAGATCAAGGCGACGATGCAGCCTTGTTAAAGCCGAGGCCACAAAGCTGCATCTTATACCAAGAGAAATATCAAAGAAGAAGAGCAACCAAGCTGCTGAAACCTTTTAACAGATGCTCAAACAAAGAGATAAAGATCAATGTTAAAAGTCATTTAATGTTGTTAAGAATGAATCCTGGAGATCGATCTACGTTATTGTGCCTAAATCTTAAAATGTATTGTAGAAACTCCTGAACCACAAAACTGCATTCTCACTGGCAGAATTCAATTATTTCAGAAAGTACCATTTTAAGACTACACATGAGACAAAATGACGTGATAAAAATTGCCTTCTGCAGTGTAGGCTGTTTGCAACAGACGTCTTTATTTGTCCCAATGTAGCCAATCAAGGACAATTCATCTCCCCTTATCCCTGGTGGATTAGGGAAAAAGAGAGAAAGGGAGTGAAAAAAGGTTTTCTCTCTCATCCTCCACATATTAATATTTCTATTAGTGGTGCCTCCCAATGATGCAATGTGAGACTTGTGGCTCCGCTTGAGAAGCCAGGCTAATAGGAGGATATAAGAGGTCAGTCTGAGAGACAAGAGGATTTCGTTCCAACTGAGATCTGGCACCACGGCAAGTCTGTGTGCGTGTGTGTACATGCACGTGCATCGTACGCAGTATGTGTCTGCATAATCATATGGTGTGTGCATATAAGCACATTAATGTAGAGTGCTGTACTTGTTATACAGATGTTCATTTGGTGTGTAAGCAGTGCGATTGGGGCTGCATTGCATGCTGATTAAGGCGCTCTGTGCAAGAGTGATGTGGAAAAAGACTACTCCTGTATGGTTTAATGAGCAGAAGAGTTTAGCCTGGAGCAAGGTCTTTGGGAGCAAATGCACATCCAGTGTAAAGCCAGAATGTCTTCTTCCTCTACCTTATACTCACTAGACAGAGCATCCGTACCTAATTAATGTGTGCACTCACATACACACTGCTTGAGTATGCATCCCTAGCAGAATCACATGCACACTTGAGTTGAGAGAGTAATGCTGCCCTAAGCAACGTGCTACTGACTCCATGGTACAACCTTCAATTCCCAATGTCCTTTGTCCCTGAGATGTCCTTTATTACAGCCTTGCTCCTATCCAACGCTAATGCAAAGGGAGGATGGGTGGGAATAACATCTGCATGAGCACGAGAGTGAGGATATAACAAGAGAATGGGCGGGAGGGACTCCCCTTCTATCTTTGCAGATCCATTCTGAATAGCTAATGTATTCTCATCACTACAATTCCCTTTACTCGTACGCAGCATGCATATCTTTAAGTAACATAACCATGCAGGTCTACATTGTGTATGCATAAAGTGTTAAACACACGCAGCACAAATGCATCTAACATGTTAATGTCCTCAGTAATAAAGGTTATTCAGATTCTGATCACGGCTAGAAGGAGTCCGTGCCCCTCCCCTTCAATCCTCCAGCTACCCTGTACAGTATACGTAGATCATCTGAACTGCTAAAAGCACAGAGAAAAATGCCTATTGACATTTTAAGGGCTGCTCGTTGCCATAGCGTTCCCACTGGCAATTTTCCTAAACAGTTCTGCATTCTTCACTAAAGAACGCAATAGATTAAAGATGGTCAGTAAATGCATGCGCTCTAGTTGGCCGACTGTTGCTGTAATGTCACTGGGTTTTTAGCAGGAATTAGTTTTAATGTCACTCTGTCTCCCACACCTGAATGTCACTGGCTTTTAATTGGCCTGCTTGAAAATGTGAAAAGGCAGGGTTGCAGCTAGGAGCTATGGATGGATGGATGGATGGGAGGGGGTATAACTATTATGCATACTGTATTCTAACTAGTGCCAGTTCTGGGACCAAGCAATGGTACAGTGCACCAGACCCTGTGCCAAATAATTAAAGCGTTTGAATATGTGCCATTGCAAATGGGCCGATCCCCATAGTAAATGGACTACTCCACTGCTGCATTGTTTCATTACTGCCAGGAATTCTACATGGTTAAGTGTGAAAGAAAGTGCACAGAAGGTAAACGTTTTGTTTTCTATGCCAACAATGTTTTTGTTTTCATTATTATAACCCACATAAAAGCCTTCTGCAGGGACACTGGTGCACTGCAAAGTTGTATACTAACAGTCCCATAGCATTGATGGTGCAGTAAAAACCATACTTCATATTATGCACTTCATCTGTAATACAGTCAAGAAAAAAATATCAATATCAGTCTGCAGAAGCAAATGCATTACCCTGGGAGTAAAACAGTCAGCGGTCAGAGGTCAAACCAGTCACAGCTGCTCTAAAGTCCATAGCCAATGGGCTCTGGGGAGACTAATCAGACACACACATACCCATTCACTCTCTTGCTGTCTCTCTCTCTCTCTCTCTCTCTCTCTCTCTCACACACACACACACACACACACACACACACACACACACACACACACACACACACACACACACACACACACACACACAAACATAAACACATATGTAGCCCAACACAGCCGAAAAGAGCATCAGTGACATTACAGGCCACATAAATCATTTGATGAGATCTACAGTGTCCAGCATCACATCCATTATGTTCACAAAGACTGAATTATTATTATTTAATTAAAACTATTTCCAAAATTTAAACTGGATCAGAAAGGGAGATACTCTCCTTGCAATCCTTTGGCTACAAAACCCTCATCTTGTTCATACACACACAAGCACACACACATACTATATCCAATCATTGAACATCACATGCCAAACTCCTTGCCAACCTCTTTCTCCCATTTGACCCCAGTGACACTAATGCGCGTGATGGGTGTTTTCACTCTGAGTTCCTATTGTTTGCTCACAATACATGACGATTCTTCAGAGAATTGGCTTTATGAGAGTGTTAACACATCATAATTCAAGCTTACTATGTCCACACTCTCGACTTTTCCAGCAGGAAGAAATCTGGGCCATATCTTCTTGGAGAATGGGTCAGATTTCTTCAACTGAATTGTTAATTTGTATAGTAGGGTATGCATTAGAATCCCTCTTTTGGTGATGTGATTAAGTTCAAGACAAAAGTGCAGTGTGCTGTGACAGTTTCCTGTGATCTTCAGAGTAAGTTGGCTGTGAATGCAAACCTCATGTGTGCTCATCGGGCCCCATTAGCTCACTGGAAAACCATGACATGCAATAGAACTGTTGAAGTCTAGCGGCTAATGATCCCTCTGGCTCAGGCAAACAGTCAAGTTTCCAAACCTCGACTGTATTTCACCAGTCACCCCGAGGAAACTGCAGATCCACTGTCAGTGGTTAGAGTTTTGAAATGCAACAGGAATCTGAGGAAAGAGCCAAATGAGAATGTGTTGCGCAAATGTTACTGGAATGGGAAAAGAAGTATATGAGGTTTCCACTTTCAGGAAATAAAATGAGTTGCTTTGTATACTTAAGGGATAAACACATGAAGAAAAAGTCACATAGATATTGAGAGAAATAAAAGTGTTGCAATAGTGTATGTGCCCTTGTGTGTGTGTGGATGAGGTTTTCTTTTCTTAACTCCCCTGTGTATGATTCTTGTTCAGACTGAATATGTTCCAGCAAGAGGGAATTTATCATCTCTCTGTGACTATACATGGCAATCAGGTAAGTCTGGGGATAAGAATAGCCCGCCTCCCACCAAGAGGCTGCTGCAAGTTAACACAGCTCTTCGACTCAAGTACACAGTGAGAATACTGAGCTGCATGGAGGCAAACACACTCACATACACGAGTGCATGCACAGCCACAAATATAGAAAAAAATTACAAATGACAAAACACAAAGGTCTATGTCACACACACACACACACACACACACACACACACACACACACACACACACACACACACACACACACACACACACACACACTAAAAGCCCCATCCACACTCATCCTGGTTGACCCTATGACCAACAGTGCCGACATTCCTCATTCTGGCCTCAGCCTGAGCTTTGTTTGGATTAGCTGAGAGAGAGCAGAACCCCTTCGGTCCCTGTGGCTGCTCGGCACACGTCAGACTGCTGCTAGGCTGCAGTCACACACGCACGCACACACACACACGCACACACACACACACACACACACACACACACACACACACACACACACACACACACACACACACACACACACACATACACACACACACACTGACATGACATATATTCAAGTGAGTGTACACACACATACACACTAAGCCAAACCCCAAAACACATAGTGGTAAGTAAATTTACTCAAACGCCCATAGATAAACACAAACACACTCAAACTAACGCACCAACACTGGCCAGTCATCTGGCCTTATACAGGCATGGTGGCGACCCATTGCCTTTCATGGGAGCTGACTTCCTGACATCCTGTCCTCAGGCTCTGTGTTCTCTGCAGCTCAACTAGTTCACAGCCGGAGAGAAGGGGAATGGAGGGAGGGTAAGGGAGAGAAAGATGGAGAAAGACAGATAAAAAGCAGGGCTTGATTGAAAAGGGATAGAATGGAGGAAGAGAAATGGTGCAGGGGGTGAGAAAGGAGGGAAAACAGGAATGCCACAGAGGGAGGGAGAGATGAAAGAATCAAGGAACACACGGCAGGAGACAGAGGGGATGAAGTGTACTCTCACAGTGTTTAGGTTTCAGCCATTTGGCACCAGCCTCTTCCCGTCACAAAGCCTCTGTTCCCAGACTCCAAAACACCTGAGAGACTCCCACAAGATCCAAGCCGAGTCGAGATGGCTGGACTGTGACTGAAGATAATTCACACTAAGTCCTGTCTTCATTTTAAATACGGAGTCATCCTGTTACAGATGTGTACATGTAACATAAAATGGGTTGGCACTTTTGGGTTTTGCTTTCAGAGCTATTCAAATAATTTGCTAAAAGCCTCCAAGCTACATCAAAACACAAGAAAGATTAAAATAGTGGAGATCAATGATATCAGCAACATAGAACTTGACAAAGCATACCTGGGAAATGGCAAAGAAATGCACTACCTTAAGCTATTATTGTGACTATTATACTGTCCTCACTGGAAAGGCTTGTACTAAAAGTCTGATTCCTTGTTTCCTTGATTTTCTGGTCAACAGTTCTCAGGTGCCCTTAGAGATCATTTTTAAAGCATGTAGGAAAGACGAATGAATATACGACTAAAGGTAAAGCATGTGAGAAAGCACAGAAATATATACTCACTTATAACTGACTGCTTTGCAGGTAGCCTTACATAAATCAAGCAGCATCAATTTGACGGTAAAATTTCAGACATGTAGAAAATAAAATGATCATAAAGAAACTCTACTCATTGCCTGTGGAAGTGTAGGACAAGGACTTGTGGGCTTCCTTAAGTGCCTAATATACATTAGGAATTTATACCTTAATGACCTGAACATAAAGCTAGGAGGCTATGAAACAGCATGCAATGATAGGAATCGAAAAGCTCTTAGTTAAAGAAGTATAAATCAATAATCTATAAGGATTAGGGAAATGGTGTCATGTATAGGTTCATGAAAAATAAGCACACCTCTTAAGGCTTAGGAGCTCTAACTTAAGAGCTTCGTACCATGTATACAGATTAAGTTAACGTTCGTATTCTAGATAGATAATAGTTCCTCATTGACAACCATGGCCCTTTCTTCTGTGGGTTTTCAGATTCAGGCTTTATGCAATTCACTTAAATGTGTCATGTTAAGCTTCAATACCAATAAACACCACAGCTGGGGGTTTGTTCTGTTCTGTTTTTCTGCTCTGTAATGATACATTTACAATTATAACCAAATGTTGTAAGCTAAATATAAATGCAATTTTTAGCCCCCTTATGCACTAGATGCTAATATTACAGAAGCTCTTAAGTTACAAACACCATACAGTGACATGTCGCTGCCTTCCTGCTCCAACAGGAGGTTCTGGTTGACTGAACAGTAAGACTCTAGTCTCCAGCATGACTCAGGGGAGTCATAACCTGACTCATTATAAATAAATGAGTCGGGCCGAGGCTACAGTACATATGCACACCACAACAGGCACAGTGTAATGGAAGAGGCATTACAGACATTTATTTTTAACATGTCGGAGGAAATTCACAGCACAGAATATTGATTTTAAGTCAAACCATTATGACCTCACTTAAAAGCATTGCAGGAGCAGCTGGGTGGATGTTTATGGCCATTTTTTAAATGACTCCACCTTATGTGCTCACTCTGACGATGGATAAACAAAACAGGGAGAGTCTAGGGTAGGTGGTGGCCAAAGTAATGCATATGTATGATGTTTGACAGGGAGGCTAGTGGGTGTGGGATGATGTCCCATGGTGGAGGTGAGTCACTGAGTAGTGTCTGAGCCAAACAGCCTTTTACGGACACACTAACTGGTCTGAAGTCTGTGGAAGAGAACAAGGGTTGTTGGGCAAACCATCAAGGAGCCAATGTTGTAGTGCGGCTTGAACATCTGCCAATATTCTCATCTGTCACTGCCATGAGCTAATGCACACTGATAGAAATAGCAGTTCATGATTCAGGGTTACAAAATGACTATTAAGAAAGTGCACCTTTCTCTGTGCTGCCGGCCCTTTTAGCAGACACTAGCGATATACTACATTCTGGCCGTCCACGGAAAATAATGCATGTTCCCATCAGTCATGCTATACCGCAGTGCTCCGCAACCCCCGCCGCTTCCATGCACCCTCGACCCAATTCATCATTCCTGAGTATGGTGGCCTCAAGGCACTGTCTGGGAGCTCTCTCTGAAGAAATCGGGGGGGGGGGGGCAAAACAGAAAGACAGTGAGTTCCCTACAAAAAGGAGAAGGCGTTGTGCATGGCAGACTGCTGGAGGCCACGCCCATACTGTTTCTGCAACATCCCTCTGCTGCTCTGTGGAACTACAATTTATGGCTCACTTGAAAATGGAGTTTTTTTTTTAATTTCTTCCAAGCCTTTCATTGCTTGTTTCCCCTCCTTGTCCCTGTTGTCTGCTCTTTTCCCATGAGCTCAACTCTGCCTCTCTCTAATGTCCCCTCCACCTTTTTTTTTTTTTTTGGGTGTAGTTAATTTTTTGGCTTTTTGTTTCTTCCCCTCTCTGAGCTTATTTCGCGCACATTTTGTTTTGTCCACCTCCTGACTCCATATTTTTGTCCCTCTCATTTTCTTCTCTCTTTTACTTTCTGCTCTTCTTTACATATCCTCTTTTTACTCCTCTCTACTCTCTCATTAACACACAATCTTGGTCTCTCGCTTTCTCTCTCTCAGCACTTTTATCTATCCTCTGTTTCCCTTGCTTCCTTCCACTGTCTCATTAGCTGACATCTACAGCCGTACTCCTATGAGAGTGCCAGATGAAACCCAGAGAGTGCTGTGACCTTCGTTTCACGGTGGGGCCACTATCAGTGACAAGCCATCAGCTTGAAGGTGCACACACACACACACACACACACACACACACACACACACACACACACACACACACACACACACACACACACACACACACACACACACACACACACACACACACCCACATATAGTTGTTCTAATAGGCCACACAAAACCATCATGAGTACACACACACACACACACAAACACATATAGTTGTTCTAATAGGCCACTTAAAACCATCGTGAGTACACACACACACACACACACACACACACACAGCACATTCTGGCGTATCATTGTCTCATGGTCTGAGCGTATGTCAGCAGCCTTCAACCTTCAACCAACTATTCACCAAGGCTAAAAAGGTGACACATCCAGCAGAACGAAGTGACAGCCATCTTTACCCTCCTTCCTTTTTCTCATTCCCTCACATGATCCATTGCACAGCTGGGGGATGGGAGGGGGGGCAGAAGCCTGCTGAGGCTAGAGTCCTTGAGGCACATGCTCACATGAACAGAACACACACTCACACTCTCACACACACACACACACACACACACACACACACACACACACACACACACACACACACACACACACACACACACACACACAGGGCCGTGCAGTAAATAATGCCCATCAACCTGTGTTTTAATCAGCTTCAGGGACGCATGGGTGCTCCCTGTGATGCTAACAGGCCATCCTTCATCGATACGGTAGGCGGTGGGGTGGTCGAAGCATGGCCGTAGAGACCTGGAAGGTCAGTGATCAAGCCCTCTGGTTGACCCCTGAGGCATGATAGTGACAAGTTAGCAAAATGCTGCACCATAAACCCCAGGATGAAATAGCCACAGGGCCAAGAGGAACTAACAACCTTGAGAGACCAGACATATTTGAAAGATGAATGTGGGCAGCAGACATACTCCTTCATTCAATCTATCTTCGTCTGCTTCACACTACTATTGGTTAAACCTTACGCTACCTGCAATGTAGTTGATTATGCACTTTGAGAGGGAAGAGACATTCAGTATTATGTGGGAGCCTCTGCTGGGATGATTGCAAAGATCCACCGGATGCCAATACTGCAAGAAGCGAACAGAGCTGCACTCAAGACAGTGATTGGTAATTTCCTTGATTAGCTTCCCTCTTTCCATTCCCTGAATCGAGACAAGGTTGTTTGTTTTTTAATAAGCACATTCTTAGAGCAATATGATACCCCTGTAATAAAAATAACATAATACCTTTGGGTAGAGAGAAAAGGCTGCTTTGACGTTCCCTATTAAAAAGTAAAAAGAAAGGGGAAAGAAATAGCAAGAGAAAAATGGTTGGTGGTGAAATGTAATAATACAAGGACATCATGAGAATGTTTGATGGGGTTGGGGCTGAAGCTGGGGAGAAAGAGGGCTGGGACTAAGACAAGGTTGCACACAAGCACACTGCACCAAGGAGAAAGCCGCCTTGACCGTGCCAAGATTTTTCACATCTTGCAGCATGCTGCAAGGGCCAGCGTGGCATATTCCGTGCATGTCAACAAACATCTGGCACCCAACCCATCCCATCCCATCAGTGACTGAGAAACTGGATTCCTCCTGCCCCCTGGCCTCTCATTTAGTGAATCAAACCCAGCTTTCACAAGCTTCTCTGAGGTTACACACTCATCTTCTTCTTCCTTTCATGTCAACATACCAGCTGAGTGACTTCCTATACTTTTCTCCTCTAACAAAATGAAATCAGTATTAAAGGCGTTACTTCTAAAATCAATTGCATAAAGAATTATGACATACCATATTTTATTGTCTTAATTAGCATCTTAAGCTGAATTCTAATGTACTGTGTTGGAGTTGCAGTTCATCTGAATTGCTAATTCGACAAATATCTCAATAGATAACGTAAAGCAGAATAAAGCATAGTTCTGCCAAGAGGAGATGATTAACATTGATGGGGAACAGTTCTAGTAAAAAACAAACACAAAAAACAAAGAAAAACATGTTGATTGCATACCAATAGTTTTACATTGCTAGCATCCAGAGATTCTCATTTCCTTTTGCTTTGCTGGATTGTTAGCAGCTTTATTGTAATTCGCAAATTAGCAGCTAAGCAGATGAAGTGGAGTCAAGGTGTCAGAATCAGTAGCTTCCAAGAACTTGGAATCGGAATCTAACTGCGTCAAATATGCAAAGCTTGATCCGGTGCACCTCCAGGGCCTTATGTGGCTTCTTCTTTATTTGTGCTGCAGACACTGTTTTCATAAACTTCAGGAATTAAATTTCTGCAATCAAACACAGTATAAAAGCCCTTAGTAACAGTAAGTCACAACACACACTTTGAGCTGTGCAAACTCCCCGTCTCCTTACTTTTCCTAGTTAGGCAGGGATGAAACAGCATAAACCAAACCCTGTTACCCTCTGAGGCTTGTCTTCAATGGTTCCCTTGGTGAGTCGAAACCAATTTTCACTCACTAAAACATCTTATAATCAGTCATGCCTGAGTTTTAGGCTTTGCTGTCATTGTCTACTTGTATGCCTCGCTAATGTTTCAAGACATGTTGGTGACGCAATGGCTTTTGTAAATGGAGCGTTTGTAAATGGTGTCGTGACTGATTAGGATGCAGGTGCAGCTCCTCAAATTTACCAGATTTATCCATTTAGGGCACATTAGTGCGCTTAAACATCCCTTCTTCCACAGAAACAAGTTCCACTCTGCCCTGTCTATGACCAGCATGGCAGTGTGAGAGGTGCCAAGCTCAATCTGAGAGTAATGGGGGAGGTGTCTCTCTTATTCAAATGGATCATTGCGCACCAGCTCCCAGGGTGGGGCAAGAGATAATTTGTAGGGACAGGCAGAGTCTCGAAGTAGACACTGATTTAGTTGAATAGTCAGGGTCCCAGACAGATACTCTTTAACTTACATGAAGGGAAAGGGTTAACAAATGCTATCATAGCCCCACCAAAAGGAAAGAAATCCTAAGGGTCTAGTATATCAGCTAATGGCGCTCTTTAAAAACCAAAGTCATACTCATCCCTGAATAAAGTACCTGTGATTGTTTTGTTGGCAGCAGGATTCAAGGTAGTATTAGACAGACCAAAAGAGGTCAGCCAGGCTGTTAAACAAGCTAATTAACATGAACTCTAACAGCCCATAAGGATGTGTAGGGAGACGTGGTTTAACACTTCAAACCTTTAAGGCCCGCTATCATCAGTTTGCCGTACTTCTTACTTTACCGTGCTGCAGTTTAGAAATTGCCACGAAGAGCTCCATTTGGCAAAATCCATGAGAACGCAAGCAATAAAGATCAGCTCCCACACTGGCCACTACCAGCATTGATTCATCATCACAAACAGTCATCCAGAAATCACTAAAAGAAGAAAATACGTTGCAAATTAAGCACACTTAACACTTTCTTCCTCTGATGAAAAAAATAATTTCTCAATCATGGTGGATGCAGTCATTTTCGAGAAATTGTAGTTCAGTTAAAGTTCCCGCTTTCCTGCTTGAGACTCAGCCATCATCCAGAATTGGAGGGGATAAAATATTTAGATTGGTGCGACTCCTACATTTTAGGATTGATTGTTCCCTCTGCTCGCTTGTCTAAATGAACCCAAGTCAGCCAGAGTTTAAAAGGTTGGTTTAGCAGGCTTGCTTTGCCAAATGAAGCGGACACACAGAAACCCTGGGTGGGAGGCTGCAGAGGAGAAATACATCCAGTAACAAGGAAAAGTGGAAGACTTCAAAGTTCTGCTGATTGCAGTTTACTCTACCTCTAGAGGCCAGCTACATAAACAACCAGAAACTGTATAGCAAGTACAAAAGTGGTCCTGGACATGAGCTGGAGTATAACATAGGAGCTAAAAGCGCCTTTTATTTTGTGAGCTTTAAGAGCTTTCATGCTAAGCTTCTGGCATTCCCCATGGTGAGTCCAAGTTAAACACACCTCATGCAATCTGCTGCATAATATTCACAGTTCACAGCTGAAAGGGGGAAACATTACTTATTCCAACCGCATGTGTAGTTGGGAACTATCTTAGGTTCTGCCCAGCTGTTTAACAAAAAGTCCATGGATGCTGCACCTTAAAAACACAAATGTAGCGCAGACATGACTTTTTCAGATTTTCATTTTCAGATACAATAATTATTTCTCATTGCTTTATTGCTTTTAAATAGACTAATACTATTGCCAGTTGATTACACAAACTCCATCTTATGTTGAATTTGCGTTTCTTTCACTGTCAAAAGTAAAACACAGCTCTTCTCAGGCGATCTGCTCAAAATGTTTCTTTAGACAAATGTGCCATTTATGCATTTCCTCACATCTTCCTCACTTATGTCACCATTATTTTTGAGTGTAGGAGTAAGACATACCCATAAAGGGACAGTAAATTTATGATTCAAACTTTTTTGGGAGGAATGTGGGTGTTTCTGAAGGAAAGATCATGAGGAACCAGAGTCGATAAAAAAACACAGGCTTCATATAAAATGCAGCACACCCGTCACAGAAAAATAATAGGGTCTGTGTTTAAAATGCCTATTATGGGGTTTGTCTTGGCTATGGAAAGATCTCATTCTGGCTCGGTCACACCGTAATTTGCAAAGCTGTGGAAGTGACAGAAAGACACACACACACACACACACACACACACACACACACACACACACACACACACACACACAGTTATTAAGTTTGAAGTTGAGTCCCCCCCCCATGATTATAAGCCTGACTTAATAAGTGATGGAGGGGCTCCAGGTGTTTTTAATTGTGTGTTAGGGATGTTTATTATGACTGACTGAGAGCTTCACAACAGGATCTGCTAAACACTCTCAAACATCTGCACTTATTCATTTGTGGCTCATTTTTTTTCTTTTAACTCTCTGTCTGTTTATTTGTCTGCCCCACATTCATTCACTCTCCCTTTCTCCCTACCTCTCTCTCCTCTTCCTCTGTCTCCCTCTCTGCCTCTTCATTCTCTGTGTTTTTCTAGCCTCTCTTGTCTCATGCTTGTCACACTGTACGATAGAAATTTGCAACCCAGCATAAGCTCCCAACAGGCTTGGAGTTTGGGTCCATTTTTAAGTGCATATATATATATATATATATATATATATATATATATATATACACATATGTACTGTAATGCAGAACTTGCCAATTCTCCTCTTATGCTATGTTCACACTAAACACAAAGCAAAGTCTTTGCACTGCGTTTACATACAAAGTCGATGCATAGACGTGAATAAACGTCACAGGTGACACAGTGTCACGCAAATTTCTCGTATCCGTGTAATTTGCAGGACACTGTGTTGTGAAAGCCTATCAGCATTAAGATTCCCCTGACATCCTGCTGTTGAATCAGAAATGGAGGAAAAAATGATTGTGGCCGCCAGATGATGTTGTGAACCCAGACACGACAGCTTTTGGTTTTCAAACGTATCTGGGACTTCTACAACTGGTACAAAGCAGCAATAGTGGTTATTTCGGCTATGGCTGATGACAGAAAGAAATGGCGCAAAGAAACTTTGTTGGTATCTACTATGGCTGCCCCTTCTTTTTATTTTTTCATTAGTCATACTGAATGACTTATTTCCAATAAACTAATGAGCACATCTCTGGTAAACACAAGATTTAAAGTGGTGCGTTTGCATGATTCTTTGGAGAAACTCGGTTTTACAGATCAGAAGTTTTATTAAACCAACTAATCCAATTAGTTGACAAAATTGTATGTGTTAGTCGACTAAGAATTTTTGAGGACAGCCTTATTATCTACGTTAGAGGATGGATACCTGAACCGAGCCCGTCGGGACCCGGCAGAACCCGGGTTCGGACAGATATTTAGAAATGATGTTCGGGTTCAGGTCGGACTTGGTCACATGAGCGTGATAAGCATTGAGCATTTTAAATTTAAAAACAGCTTATTATGTAGGTGCGCGCCTGTGTTAATGTGCGCTTGTTGCCCCGTGTGCGCTGATGCGCTCATCTGTTGACATTTCCGACATTTCCTACAAACGTACATGTGTCATTAGTATGAGAACATTTTTTGATTTTAACTGTGTCGGGCACGGGTCGGACAGAAAAATGTGGCCCGATCCACACTATAATCTACATGGAGCCCCTCCCCCTCTGGGTGAATAAACACAAATGATCCCACGCTTATCTCACGCAAGTAACGGGAAAATTCGCTTCACGTTTGTCGTGAGCTCAGCATTACATCAACACAGTACTGATTAGGCATGTATTACTTGTTTGATCTTTTTTAATCATACAAAAGAATTAACCATTTGTCTTAACGTGTGATGGTTGGCTAAGTTGTGAGAGTAAGGCTGAACCACTTTGATAATTAATCAAGTAATTTTTAACCATGCAAATGGCAAAAATGTACATACTCCAGTCTCTTAATGGGAATATCTGGTGTTATTAGTCTTCTATTATAGTCAATTAAATATATTTGGGTATTAGAGTGTTAGTTGGACAAAACATGCAATTTAAAAACATCAACATGGGCTCTTAGAAAATGTGAACTTCCCTACTCCCTGATATTTTATAGACCAAACCATTAATTAAGAAAGAAATCGGAAGATTAGTTCATGATGAACATAATCATTTGTTTGTTGCAACCCAAGCTAGATTACTACTATTTGTCATAATAATTACAATTGGTTGATGAGTAATACATGCTACATGATAAATATACATGTTTATCTATAATTTGTAACTGCAAACTAAAGACTATGAATTGGGTACCAGTGTTTGCGTGAAGCTACTGTATGTATATGAGAGAGAGACAGGGAAACGACAAAAGTCAGTTGGTTGGGTATTTTGACAATGAAAAAAAAAAATTTGTTGCCCATGCAAATATTACTGCACATGTTGCAATATTACTGCACACATTTGAAAGGGTTAAATATTACACAATTCACAACCAGTATCTACTGATTTTCTTTCATTTCTAATTGCATAGTGGAAAACATTCAAAGACGAGGTAAAGACTGAAATCATTGTGTGCTGTAATGTGCTGTAATGCCACTCAATCCCATGATCTCCCATGAAAATGTAAGCTCTTACACTACTGGTAAATAAAAAGACAAAAAAACAACTTTTTTTCTAGGGTTTTCTCCTGGCTATTGCATTCACATCACGTCATGGGAATAAAAGCCTTGACACTTCACATTAATCACACATGTACATCTGTGTCTGATGTAAAAATGACGTAGGAGGTAGTTGAAAAATAATGTCTGAGTACCAAATATGAGTGTAATGTCTCCCACCTTTCCCTCTACTACTAATACTGGCTCACATGCCATGAGAGGTTAAGGCAGAAGAGAGTGATCAGATCGGACAGAGAGAAGCTAATGGCTACGCTAATGTACTGAAAGGCACGCACACTAATAAATCTATAAACAAAAATTAATAAATACAGACTTGCATGATGTACGGATGAACACACACATTCATAACACATTAGCATGGATGTGCAAATGTCCTGTATGTGAGCTTACATTCAGAGTTATAATTAAAAACAATAACAATAACACACACACACACACACACACACACACACACACACACACACACACACACACACACACACACACACACACATACCTATTTGCACTTGTACAAATCTCTATAGTATAATATCAGTGGAGCATCTGTCCGTGCTCGGTGCAGTAGTAAATAAGCCATCCCCTTGAAGGGAGGGACCTGCTAATGAAGTCGATCGTATGCCACTGCACTGCGTAACTCACTGAGGCTGGCCGGCCGCAGCCCAGGGCTCCTGCTTACCAGGGCACTGTGCCTTGCTTTGCTAGTGGCTTATACTGCAGCGACAGAGATCGATTCATGAATAAGAGAGATCATGCCACTTTTAACTTGTGTGCTCTCCTCTCACTTTCACTTTGACTCTCCATATGGCAGAGATAGCTTTGAATGCAGTCATTAAAAATCTGCTGAAGCAGAATAGGATGCAGATGATGTAGATAGATAATACAAGCCTCTCCGGTGTAGGGGCCCTCCTTCTTAATGCATGCCGCACTATCATCTTAATGTCTTTGTGCCAGAACATTGTTCCCTAGTTTGAAAAATGAGGTAAATCGGATTCAAAAAACAAGTGGATTAACTTAATCACCCCTCGGCTTTGACAATGACCTTCGCTTCTGAGGCATAATAAGGATTAGTTAGAAGTGGAAGGACATATGCCATGCAGAAGAAAAAGATTATAGTTCTTCCATGACAGAATGGTGGGAGGCTGTGATAAGAGTCCATGCATGAAGCAATGCATCATAATGCTTGGCTGTGATATTCAAAAGAAATATCACAGTACAATACCTTCAGTGTAGCTGTCTCAGAGAGAAATCTGCCTTTAGTGTATAGAAATGTACATAAACAAACCACAATAGCATCACTTAGACAGGAAGAGAAGAGTTTACATTTACATGAGTCATTGATTCTAGGCTGGCTTGCATGTATTTTCCACGATTCCTGTCATTATTGCGAGGGGAAGTGGCGTAATATTTCTTATGGGCTATGCTACATTATTGATCCCCTGCACAGGAAGGATGTTATTCTTAGGGCTGTAGGAAAGACAATACAGATGTGCCACCGCGCAGCGCCTGAACAGCATCAAAGTGAACAAGGTCATGCAAATTAATAACAGACTTTGACCTTCGGCCTGACTTATGGGAAAGGTGAGGTCAGGTGGGAATATGAAGTTGTCAGGCACGCTGCTACAGGCAAATGGAAGAAACAAGATCTAATAGAAGAGGACGGATAGCAATTGATCTCCAGCAACAGAACAGTCTGATCAATCTGCCACTAGCCCGACATGTCCTAACAGGATGCTTGCAGCTCTGGAAACTGATCCTTTTTAAAATAAAAAAAGACAGATTTGTCAGATCTGTCAGTAGAGACAGAGAGGGGAGAATGTGCTGACGTGTGTTCAGTGAAGGACGTGACTGTCCATCGCTGTTGTTGTTGTTGGGATCAGGATTTATGCTATTGTTGCTATTGTCAGCTGGATAGGTTTTCTATGAAAGGAGGCTTACTGAGGAAAAGCTGTGCGTGTGTGTGTGTCTGTGTGTGCCTCGGCTGATGTATCAGTAGATTTGTGTGTGTATGTGTGTTTTTCTGTGTGTGTGTGTGTGTGTGTGTGTGTGTGTATGTGTGTGTGTGTGTGTGTGTGTGTGTGTGTGTGTGTGTGTGTGTGAAGTGGCAGGACTGATTAGCAACTGTTTTTTGTCTCTCTCTCTTCTTTCTCTTTATGCCTCTCTCCCTTCATCTTTTATCTCTCTGCTTCTGTTTTCCTCTCACCCTCCCCCACTCCTTCAACAACAAGGTGCCGTTTTGGGAGGAATGACATTAAAATGCGTTGACTGCAGTTACATAATGGGAGCTGGTGGTTGAGATATGTCTGCATGGGTTTAGGTGCTTATCACATCATAACAGTCTGTGTATGTGTTAAACATCACCCACTTTCTGTGTGTGTGCGAGTATGAACTAATGTGATTGTTTAATATGATTGTTTGTGTCAGCCATGTGTAAGTTGTACTCAGAGTATCTGCAATATAAACCATGTGCTACTAGCCACACACATAACATACAGAAAGATTTACACAAACATGCACCACACACGCCGTCTTCCTAACTCTTGATGAAAGAGAAAGTGGCACTTTGTGTTGCATTCGGCCTGCTGTGCTGCAGCAGCACAAACTGATGTGGGACTGAGAAAAAGCATCCAAATATATGCTACACTTCCTCCTCTTTCTCATTCACTCATTTCTTACTAGATTGTACAGCATGCCCCCTTGACCATGACACCTATCACTCTCAGCAGTGCCTGAAAGTTTGTCCGTTGTGTGCTAGTGCTGTCCTGCTTGGGCAAATCCGTGCAGAGATGAAGGACACGTGCACTCACATACACACACTTAGTCACGAAGCAGCAGCAGCGGCTTGGCGGCACGGCATTCGCATTGTCTCTCCAGAGGCGAGCATAAACAGATCGACTGGGCCGCTATACTGCAGTTGCTCATGCTGACTCACCCTGTACATTACCAGTGAGGATGAGATGCATCTCATCACTCCTCTTTTGTCCCCTACCTGCTTCCTCTCATCTACCCTTTCCAAGGTTATCCAGCAGGGCGTGGGAGTAGAAGGGTAAGAAGTGATGGGGGTAGGGAGGCTCAGAGAAGGTGATAACCCACCTGAAGCAGCTTCACTAAACGAGCGTTGGCAAACGAGGGCCCTTCAATAGTGCTGGCTCTGATTAGCTATCTGTGGATATGGCTTGTAAAGCTGGCGGCGGGGGAAGTAGTCTAAAACAGTTAGAGGGATTGTTACTGCAGCGTCTAAGCTGGCTGGTTGGCTGGAGGGGGGTGGGTGGTGACGCTGGGGGCGGATGCACCATTTTTCTACTCCAAAATGAGCCCAATGTCACCGTGACAGCGCAACACTCCTCTGAGGGCGACACGGGCCAGGGGGGGAAATGATGGATGAGTCGCCAAGCAGCCTCTCCTGCTTCATCACTGTGTACACACACACACACACACACACACACACACACACACACACACACACACACACACACACACACACACACACACTCAGGGAAATACATACACATAGGATACTCACACGATGACAATGCATACCCTGCAATATGTTAACACAAAAGGTATCTAGGGATACACACATCCAATGCACGCATGCATGCGCACACACACACACACGCACGCACGCACACACACACACACACACACACACACACACACACACACACACACACACATATACACACACACACACACACACACGCTTTGAGTGATTTATTTATGTCCACATGAGTTATAATTAATCACCAGGATATAAACACTCCAGATGCAGATATTTACAGGAGTTATCAGTTACACAACTACACACACACACACACACACACACACACACACACACACACACACACACACACACAAATAGAGCACACGGCACTGGCTTCATTATGACTGCAGCCGAGGCTAATGCCACAGGATCAATGACAGATCCTCTCTCTCTCTCTCTCTCTCTCTCTCTCTCTCCCCTCATTTCTCTGACCCAAAAGCAGCAGCGCGCTGCCATGCAGAGCACCCTGCAGCGTTTATTCCTTCTATGACCGAGCAGTAGCCTCTATAAGGCCCTGGGGTCATCCTTTTGCTAATACTCCACCTCAACATATCCATCCATCCCCCCACATATCCCAAGCCTACCATTCAACTGCACCAGTTATGAGGGTTGGGGGGATTACACGCAGAGGCAATTACTTAAAGTGCTGATTACCTGCAGAAAATTGTTACCAGTAATGCTGCTGGAAGAGTTAATTTATGTCACACTCCTATAAAATCATTCCCATTAAATAGGTTTCATTTTAATCTACAATTCCACAATTTAGATGCCACGGTTGTATTGAGCAATGCAATAACTCTGGAACATCATAAGCATCTGTGATCTGATTACTGCATATTTACAGTAAGTGCAACAGATTACAGATGTCATCTTTTTGGAATCAGATTACTGTAATTCCATTACATCTAATCAAATACTCCTACTCGGCCCTGCTACGCTTACAGAAAGCAGCATCCCTGACTGTAGTCATGCAGATGCAGGTCTACAGTGGCAATTGAAGGAGAAATATGGCCGGCCTCTGGTGAACAAAGGGGGGAATAGCTGAGTGGCCATCCATCACGAACCTGCATCGGAGAGCTGTATGCGCTCCATCCGCTCAGACCCCTCGTCTCATACCGTAAGAGGGAGAGGGGATTGGGAAGAGACAGAACAGTAAGAGAAAGGGCTCATAAACATATTCCCTCAACATGGGGGGAGGGTGGCATTAAAAATCCTCCAACATGAGATAGAAGAACAAATATCTGGCCTCTTCGATTGATGGACTCAGCTTCTGCGCTTGTTGTGTTTTTCCTGCATCACAATACACAGCGGTGTATGGCTATGATTACTTGTAGTCAAGCCACAGCTGGGAGTGGATGGTGGCTACAGTCTAAATATTAGGATTAATGACCATGCTGGTCACTCTAGTGAAACATCATTCATACTGCTACTGCATTCCAATGCCATGTAAGCAAACAAGGGCAATACAGAGAACATTTCGGGTCAGCAAAAAAAAAAATGTCTTTCTGCCCTCCGATCAAGTATAATGCTGTTGACTGCGACAGATGTGATAAATAAACAATAAGTTGGATTACATGAAAACAAAAATCAATATGTAAAGTGAACAATAAAGGCTTTCCAGGCTTTTCAAGCCATTCTGCTAGCCATGCTAATGCATTCAGAAGATAATGTGTGCAATAATACATCAAAATGGTCAACCACCAACGGACAGGGCAGGTTGACTTTCCCTTTCATTAGATCAATTATAGAAGGTGATTATATATGCAGTTGTTTTGGCTGAGAAGATGACAATGGGCAATGGAGAAGTGAGGCAGGGGGGAAATGAAGGAGATGTCAGAATGGGCAGTGTTTGCAAGGAGAGCTTTGCGCTTCAACACAATAACTTTCTTTAATAATCAAAAATGTGCTGGCGCCGTTGCATTGTGATTGATTGAAGGAACCTGCGTGGTACAGTTACCAGACGATAAAACAGTGCTAACTTGCATGTCAATGAAATGGCCTCCCGATGCACTCCGCATTGGGGTGAGTGACAATACTATTGACATCGCCTCCGAAAACCTGCGCCCACGTCTATCTGGCTTCACAAGAGCGCTGTTAGCTTGAGCAAAAGGACAGCATCGGTATAAACCAAAGGTTAGTCATATCATCTGTCCGGGGTTTGTAGCAACAGCATATATTAGATTGCGACTCTAACACATTAATACAACAACACCATGAAGCTTTCATTGTCTTGTACTGCTGCTGAAGTGTGTAATGGTGATGTTTTCTGTGTTATTCAGTACATTTTGCAGTAAAAGAACCCTAACCCTAACCCTGTGGTGTCGAGTGTCAGTAAATTTTAGCCAGCGGTGAACACACATGGTCAGTTGCCGGTGCAGCCCATTGCTAACTGTGCACTTTTCCTGGCGCCCTTGCCACTATGCATCTTTAGTGTCCTGTAACTGTAAACCGTCAGCTCTGTCATCCTCCAATCCTGCCACTTCAGAAGCATCCGTGTCTCACACCGAGCAGAGGTAATCTCTCAGTATTGATCTGGTCACATGGCGAAGGCAAATATGTTAAAGTGGACACTGAAACCTGCACAAGAGGTCTGAAATCTGATGCTAAAATGAGCCATAGTGCTCACTTTTTGACACTGTATACATATATCTGTGTGGCATAAGCCCACCTTTGCCTGCTTACATAAGCGTCTATGAATCTCTTCTGATAAGTCATGGCAGCCACATACTGTAAAAGAAGCTTCAGGAGACAGGCATTGATTTCAAGCAAATCTGTCCCGACATCTCCTCTTTCTGGTTCGGTACACCTTTCCACAGCTAATGAGCAGCCGTCTTCATTCCCTGTCGAGTGAGACGTTCCTTTTTCATGCCTTATGTCAGGAAACACTGGCGATTCATTACCAGGGAGGAGAGATGGAGGAGGGAAAAAAACAGTATGATGGTTAAGCCTGAGCTTTAAGACAGACAACTATGTCCCCTAATCCCTTCTGAGCAGCCGTAAGCCTTCCATTATCGCTCGTTAGAATTGTGCATCCCTTAAACACATTAACTTAGGCCCTAAGGCAGGGCCCTTTTGTAGGACATGGCAGCTGCTCATAGCAGCCAGTTACTAGAATAAGAGAGAAGAAACATGCTAATTGCTGTCATTTCATTTTTTATTTTTTTAATGGATGCGAAGTATCAGCACATTTTTACAGCAATCAACATTATCCTGGATAGCTCTTGAGGCAATTGCAATTCCATGCTATCCCTATCATGTGTCAGAGAGGGAATCTGGCGATGAAATCAGGCATGAACACACATTGACAGCCACTCAATCATGTCACACAATATTGTTTATTCATATCTTGACCCTTTCTTTATCAGCATGCAGGTGAAAAAGAGAGGCATAACCTTGCTTTTCTGGATCAGAGATACATCCTCCACTCCACAGTACACTACAGTAAATCTCCAGCCACAGTGTACACCAGTCTCGACATCACTTGCTAGTCTTTTGAATAGCAAGTGGTCTTTTAGCTGCATAAATAACTCATTACGTAAAAGAAACATGGTAAATACTCAAGTCAACAAGACACGCAGAGGCTAATACATGAAACAGGTATCAGGCAGCACTGACACACATCCACTGTTGAAATATGATTCAGAATATGATATCTTTAATCATTTGATTTCTATAAGTACAATTACTGAGATGTTCTGTGAGTATTCTGAAGCATTAACAATTGAGACCAGGCAGTAAAAGCAATAGTCCACTGCTTTATCCCTAAACAGGCAGCGCAAGCAGTTGTGGCTATGTTACACAGTTGCTTCCCACCATGGCTTCACAATAGCTTACAAATAGAGCCAAACATTTTATTCAATGCTTTTCTTCCATTTCCATTTGCTGCACTTCAGTGCACATGGATAAATACGGCCTGATGCTGCCTGTGATCCCCAGCCGTGCTGAGGGTCGCACTGACAGAGTAGGACCACTACAACAAAGCAGGGCTTGTTATGTATTCTGACTGCAGGACGGCTAAGATGCTTGGTGTTTGCTGAGACAGCAGATGACTTGCCTTGCTCTCTCTGCCCCTTGCTCAACCAAGGCAGGATAGACTTAATTGCCTCATTAGCAAAAGGGCCGGCGAGGAGTAGGCCTCTTCCACATTGTTCAATGTCAAGAGTGCAACCAAAAGGAAAGGTTAATAGAGTAAACAGCATCTCCATCTCCTAAATGGACAACGCATTTTTGTTTTCTAGTATGATGGGTCATTGGCCAAAAGCTTAATTTCACTCCAAAGTGACAGAATTATGCATGTGTTTTTGATCTTATCTCCATATTCTAACCTTTGTTATTCTTAATTTTCATATGGTGTATAACACAGCTTGCTGTTGTTGTGTGGTAACTCCCAAAGCTGGCTTCTTTTAAGCTTGGACCCATCTAAAAAGCAGAGTCATCATGCCAACTTTAATTATTTTAAGAGCTTGAATTAGCAAACTCTGCTATTTCCTCCTCTACAGCGTCTTTGGACCCCAGACAGCAAATCAAGCCAAATGCTAACACTCTTGATTTCCCTCTTGAAGAAAGACACAAAATAAAAATTATGTCTGCTGCTGAGAGAACATGTGAGGTCCAAAAAAGCCTCATGTTTAATAATTTTGAGAGAGCCATAAAACTCAACCCAGCTTTCACTCACTACTGCAGTGTTTGCACACTAAAGAGCACGCCACCCTCATCCGGCAACCATAATACAATTTCATTCAAAGTTTGACAATTTGGACAACAACGCCAAACCATGACAGGCATCCTGAACGCAGTCCTAAGCCTGTGTCTGTAAGTCGGGTCTGACTTACAAGTGTGCACTAAACAGAAATGCAGGAGATTACTAATACAAATGGAGGAAACATGACGTTATCTTCTCTGAATGAGTTGCAGGTTATGATTGGAAAGTTGTCAGTTGTTCATCATTTCGCTAGTCTCTGAGGTACACTCTATTACTGTAGTGATTTCACACGAGCACATGAACACCACTTTTTGTATTTAGTTGCAGTATCAAGCACAAACAAACTCTGTGTTCACTTTATGTCCATGCAAAGCTCATGCTTGCATGTCCACTTTTGGAAAAGCACAATAAAGAGCCTCGGAAGATACAGTGTAAAACTAACATGTAATGGTGGATACTTGTGGATTACACCACCCTTACTGCCTGGTATGTTATGACAGAGGCTACATTAGAAAATGTACTGTACACATCTGCATGGGCAGTATAGCGTAAAGGCTCCATATCATCAACAAGCCAAGTCTAACGAGTTGGAAAAAACAAAGGTGGTGGTGCCATCTGTTCTGAACCACTTTGCCGGGAAAGGGAGAAAAAAGTAGAACGACAAAGGAATAAAAAATAAGCTTTTTTAGCACTGCAAATACATATAAATTGTACTCTGACCACAGCCTAAGCTCCTGAACAAGCGATATCATCTCCCACAGAAACAAACTTCTCAACCTTTCGGCCAGATAGAGGGCTCTACACTCTATAATACTCGGGGAAAGAGCTGTAGTGCAATCAGCGACATTACGTACTTAATTTGTGGACAACCTAGTAATTGATCAATTATATTCAGTTTACAGTGTATTCGCTGTGCTATGAAAGACCAAGTGGCTGGCATTGTGGTTGGATAATTAAACCATCCATCACACAACATCCACTGCAAGAGAACAGGACTGGCAACCCAAGACTGGGCCTAAGTTATTGCATTTTACAGTTCCTTGTGAAAGGCATTTACATTAGGTAAGGTTTTGATGACCAAGGATTTCATCCCTATAAATAATCAATCAGCAGAATTGCATATCTTACACAGCTTTAAAGGTCATTCCCAAAGATTTGTTACAGTCAATAAATAGATTAAGCCTGCTATTTAAAGTTAGTGAATGATCAATTTTTTTAGTCTCCAACCAAAATAAAAAATCCTTTTCTTTCTCACTCTCAGTATAGATCTAAATTGGGCAGATGGCTGAGTCCTGACTTCAGTTATCAAGCACCACGAGTGGAGGGGATCCTCCAGATGGTGTTCAGGTCTTGTGCAGGTGACCACTTTGTCTTTCACCACTCTAATCAATGGCCACCGAATTCCCTCCCTTCCAAACACCATCCATCTTTAAGTCTTTCCAGGCTGCTCGGTGACGACCAAAAGCGGCTCAAGATAAATGTTTAAAGGGCAGAAGGGCCTCTAATGATTAAAGCTACTAATGCTTTAGGGAAGGCTGGCAAGCAAAAGAGGAAATGGAGTGAGAAAATGTAGCACGCAGGTTCAAAACACCTAATGGAGTGCCCTGCTTGCTGAACTAATAAACTGCTTCAAATTGAAAGGAACAGCAGGCGTCTAAATAGAGCGACTTTTGCTGCGTTCATTCAGTCAGCTCACAATTAGAAAAGCGGAAGAGGAGGAGAAAAAAACCTTGCCTAGGATGCCATTGTTTGGGGCAGAGCAAGTTGCTTTTATTCATCATGCAATCGATTCTAAGGATTAAATTGCAGCTGAGTGGCATGTAGAGTGGAAGAAAAGTCTATGTTATGTGCATCGACACCATACTGGAATACATATAATAAATGATTTCTGTCTGCATGAAAAATCCTTTGTTTTATGCTACAATTGATGGGGAGGACACCCTGTGGTCGCAGTCTGGCTGTGAGCTGTATTCTCTTGCTGATTCTCATCTCAGCAGCATGATGCTGTTTGAATGTCCAAGTTGATATTTGGGCATGATAATCAATAATCACAGTGTGAGTTGAGGCACCACACAGGTTGGGGTCTGACAGGTGCCCCCCATGAGCAATTAAAGTGCTAAACAACCAGTAAAAAAATGATAAATTATTGGCAGACAGTTTACTGGGGTTTTGACACTATTTCACTCACTGAAAAATGTTAGTCCAGCAGTAAAAACATCAAACTGTTCAATCAAGGTCTCATGAGTTAAGAGAATTAATTCATATAATCTAGTTGTGCAATAAGCCTGATCAGGCTCTGTAAACCTTTCTTAACAGGCTTCCAGGTGACAGAGGAAAGAGACACACAGGCATGACTGCTACTGTAACACAACCAATGTCACCCCTGTGCTGCTCATTGGGTTTAAATTTTTTATCAAGAGTTTGCTTTTTCTTCCTTTGTGTCATTGATGTAAGCGCTATGCTAAGCTGCTTGAAAGTGAAAGACACCTCAGCAATAGGGATGTTGGTTTTTTGAGCTGTTTATTTTCCCGCACAGTTGGATCATGCAGCTGCACAGAAAACAGATATATACCTGGTTTCAGAGACAGAGAACATAGATCAAAAGCATGTTCTGCTTCGAGAAGACAGTTTTTACTAAGGCAGAAAGCACTTGAAAGCACCCCAACAGGGCTGGCAGAGCTCTGAGATGATAGCATAAAACAAATAACAAATCATTTCAAATGGTATTTTCGTAAAATGTATGAATTTTGATCACCTTTGCTCTTGCAGCCGAAGAGCACTAGGTTGGGGATAGATGGAATCCTATTTCCAGCAATGTCAATAGCTGCGAAGAATTAATATCAGACCAGACCTTTATTGTGGTGAATCAATGGGAGACAAATCCATGCTTCACCTCGCCAACAGCATCAGCGGTCACTCTTTGATCTCCTCAATGCTTACATGAAACAATCATAGACCTTGATTCAAATATTTATGCACACAGGCAGCAAATCACTTCACATTTTCTAAGAAAATAGAAAGCTGTAATTGCACTTGCTCCATTGACTTTCAAACTGCAAATAAGGCAGAAATCCTCCCTTTGGAGGAAATGCCATGGCAGTAGAGATTTCATGGAACTAGGGGCCAATGCAACGTTTCAGTGCCATGACTACCCAAGGGTTTAAAGGGCTACCTAGTTTTAGTTTGAGCATCTGATCTTAATTTACCTGCTTTTCGATGTTTCTGCTTTTTGCATTATTTATTATTAGTTATAATGAATTGGGGCTCCAAGTTTACACATTCCTGATGCCATAACGCAGTGCCAAAACTATTAACTATTCAGTTAACCATGTTGTTAACATGGTTAACTGCTTAGGTCAGTCTGTGAGAGATCCAGGGGCAGTGGGATAAAAGATAAAGTATCTTTTTATTCCTCATGTCGATCTAATCTTCCTGGCCTAATGTATAAAACAGCAGGTAGTTCTTATATGTATGTGTGTTAGTTTATCTGCAAAAAATGTTAGTCTTTAATTGTTTTTGTACAGCAGTATACTAGTGTACTGTAATGTCCTGTGTATACTGTGCATGTGGCCCAAGTGAATGTGAATGTGAGCCTCTCCTGAACATCTGTCAAAGATTAGCAGTAAAGTGAAATAGGCAGTTCCTGTTCATACGATCCAAAATAATCTGGAAGTGATTTTTCCAGTGAAGGATGAAAAGGGGGAGGGTTTATAGGTCAGAAACACTACACAAACCCAGCTCGGTCTAGGCATATGTCTTGTGTTTTACAAGATGCAAGTGCCAAAAGACCCATGCTTGGACAGCTTGGATATTATGGGTGTGGCACAAAAACACCAGGAGAAAGATAAAGAAACGGTCAAACAAAGAAATATTGTAGAGATGTAAGCAGAGGAATTCAAGAAAGACTACGTTCATTCCACCAGTGCAACCTTGATTTTTTTTTTTAATCCTTGGATGTCATTGGCTGCTATAAAAATCAACCTGCCTAGACCCTCAAGTAGAAGGAATAAATACACTTACAGTACAAAGAAGGTACACTTTCACTACAAACACGCTTGTTTGAAGCATAGCATCCAGCTTGCTACGACAGAATAGAAAGACTAAAAGCACCAAAATCAATGAAAACATGAAGAATCCCTCAGGTACAAAAAGAGGACGGTTTGTTATTCAGGGAAGCACGCTGTCATTCAAAGGCCGTACACATCAGGGGGAAAGTGCTTGGAAGGCAAATCAGTGTTTGTTAATGATATGGGTCAATTGTTTTGAGGACGGCAGGACCTCTGCACTTATCTGTAGGCCTCTTCAATCACCCTTAGTCAAGGTTTTGTATTCAGGAGCGCTCTGTCCTTGCTGAGCCATTCCAATTTGCCACTCTGGCTTTGAGTAATAAAATCCTCTCTTGACGGAAATCTGTTTACACTTTGTTCTGCATGTCAAAACGCTGACATTGTACGTGGAAGGGAAGTCATTTAACTATCTGAGCAATGCACTGCAAGCTATTTGCTATTTTCCCCTCCACAGCTGCATCTTTACTGCACTGTACAGAGCTTAAATGTAACATATACTGGATACTGATCCCTGGGTACATATATGTATTGTGATGCTTTGCATTGTCCCTTTGCCCAGTCCGTGTGTGAACATGTGCTGAATGTGTTGAATTTGTCTGCATCACCTTCATCAAATAAACTCCTACAAATTAATTCAACCAGCCAATTAAAGTAATTTAAAGGTCTACGCTTCTACAATGTGAGATGAAGGTTAACTTGATGTGCAAGGCTCCACACCTAACTGACAAATCCTCTAAACATCGTGCCCATTCGAGTCCCACAAAAGCAGATCTGCCAAATTCATCACATGCTCTCGAAAATCAAACATGTTCAAGGCTGAGAATGTATAGGGGATGCCACATGTTAACGCTGAAGAATAATGCGCATCAAAAGAAGATCAAAACGAGGACTTAATGTATGGTAACTAGACGTCAAGATATCGAAATGTCTCTGGGTTTATAAGAATGTCAGAAGTCTGTGGCTGTGTGTGTGTGTGGGAGTGTGATTCAGGCGCAAACACATCAAGATGTCACTTCATAACCTCTGGCTCAGGAGGCTCCTGTCATCTTCACATTTCAGAGATCCTCTGCCTACCCCAGCAGACATGCTAAATATAGAATGGGGACAGAATTTCTGTTTGGAGCCACTGCTCTCTTTATCTACATCTAACACTAGCAGGCGTGCACAGGCACTGCCATCTTCTCATTGTTCTACACATGTATGCATGCATGTAGACACACAAGCATCAACACGCACACTGATGTTAAGACCCTACTGCATTCCCAATGATCACTCACATTGCATTGTCTTATAGACTGAACATAAGACTCCACCAAGCGAGGGTACAGAGGGTTTGTATCTCACACAAAAGCTGCTCATTCTTTCCAATTACATTTCTGTCAAGTGACTTACACTGTGTTATTACTTATTGGACAGTCGTTTTCAAATTCCATCATTCAGAATAATTTAATCCTGGCACAAGGACAGACAGGCAATCCATCATTAGTCTCCTTTACCTGGCTGAATCTACCACACTGATATTCAGTTACTCTATTTGACCTTCTTACTTAGTGTCGGCAGAGTCACAGAAGGGAGCTATACGGAACTCTCTGTGGCAATTAATTGTGCTACTTATCTGTAATGTGAACAGTGGATATTACATCTCCAACACATACACGATATCTCAGGACTTGTGAGGCCACAGCCAAATAAAAAGGAAATGAGCCCCTATTAATGACTATTGACTCTTTTATAATAAAACAGCCACTTCCTCTCTTTACTTGGCCTCAGTGTTGATCTTGAATTAATACAGGCAATAACTTCAGGAAAATGCCCTTCAGTGTGGTGCAGGAGAACCGCCTAGCTTGAAAAGCTACATATCTCCCTGGTCAGGGAAAAATGCTCTTTTGGCTGACTGGCAGATATTATGTTCTCGCATGAGAGACACATGACCCAGGTTGCTGTACTGTACATTCACCCTAACAATATCATTTTCCGCAGCACAAATTGTTTTATATAGTCATATCTTGTGACATGACAGAGGAAGGAGGAAAATGCCTCACCATGGCAACAACAAGTCATTTAATACTCTTAGCTACAGGCTGATGGTTATTTTAAGAAAAGTGCATTATTATTTTTTATTAGGGAACAAATTACCGTTGTATAATTTTACCTCTGCATTGCTGGTTCAGCTGTGCCAGCTAAGAATTGCTTGTGTTTTTCATCATCATCATCATCATCATCATCATCATCATCATCATCATCAGTAATAGAAAACTGCTATTTAGGTAATCAAATAATTATCTAATACAACCAGGCTGATAACTGAAACCATAACTGTTTGTATGCAGTGTCCACTGCCGAGTCAGTTCTTTAGTTGAAGCGCAGGATCAGTAGCCATCACCACTGAGCACATACTGTGGATTCACTGGATGACCAATGTAAGCCTTATCAGCATGTATGCAGGTCCACACAAAAGATCTCCATCCTTCAATTTTATTCACCGCTTATCTTATTCAGGGTCACAGGGGGACTGGGGCTTTTCCCAGAATGCATTGGGTAAGGAGCAGGATACTCTCCTGAGAGGTCACCGCAATATGTAAGAAACTGAATAATGGGAGCCGGAGATAACAAACTCTTTAGGCATTTACAAATCTACAGCACAATCCAGAGCCAGCATGAGCAAATAACACCAGCTGTATGTCTAAACTAATGGAATAAAAAATGAAACACGAATGATTCTTTTGATTTCTCGCCAGACTGCAACAACACGAACAGCAAGCTTCACGCAGACTAGAGCACGACTTTTGGACTCAAACCAAAGCTCGCGGGTGCATTATTCCTCACACAGCCACTTTAAACCACGCTTACTCTAACTCAGAGGTTTCCAAACTTTTTCTTTCCAAATACTTCTATTCATAGTCACTTCAGACTGTAAACGTCCCTTTGGAAAATGCTGGTTTATCCCCAGTTACACCCAGTTGGGGAAATTTCACTGCAGATGATGAGACAGCAGTAAGGAGTGTGAAACCTCATACTGGAAGTCATTTACACACTGTCTCACAGTAACTTCCAGTCAGTGAAGTCGCAGTGAAATTAAACAATCCCTCATTTAGCTCTGAACGTGGAAAGGCCCTCAGTACAATACTGTAATATAGTAGTAATAAGAGCTGTATATTGGTATTAGTATCAGCAGTAGTGATGATAACATAATAGTCAAAAACTGACAAAGGAAGCTTCATTTTCAATTAACCTTTTCAAGTTCTGTTTCAAACTAAACAACAAATTATGTAGCCCCACAAGTTTGAACATTTTTTTTTTTATTCTCAAAATGATGTTCAGGACACTTAAAATTGGGCTAAACAGTAAGAAAGAGCTTGTGGAAAATGTATACCCTGCAGGGTCTTAGTGGTTGCTGTATGTGTTATGTTTGGATTTTTTATTTGTTTTTACTTTTGACCAAAAAATGTAAAAAAGGCGTTTTGCTCATCTGCAGCAGGTCTGTTTTTGAAGAATGAGTGTCAAGCAATGCACTTAAAGGGTCAATAGAAATAAATCTGGATAGCAGGGAGGGGTCAGGTGAACTTTTATCCCCTTTACATTTTCTCTCTTTTCAGAACTCCCCCAAGTAGAGCAGCTTGTGGTTTGGAAATCAATGTTGCTTGTGTGTTTCCATTTTTCAGATACACGTGAATATAAATAGCAATTTCTTAACATATGCGCATTATAAAGTGCGAGGGTGACTATATATTCTGACATCATTCTAAATCGAAGACGGAAACATTTGCCAGATGTGTTGTTAAGGACGCGTTTAACAATAAAAATGTATATTATAAAAAATAAAAATAAATCATTGTAAATATAATAACGACATACATCAGTGTCCACATCGTCAATGAGAAATGTCAGACGAACACGGTCCAGTGCTTTTTAAACGAATGACTTCTCTTTTAAAGGAATGGGAAGTGACTTACCCAGAAACAAAGAGCGAAATATTGCAGACATCACGGCTGGAAATCCCATATGCAAACGGAGCTGGAAACAATGCGCTCAGACTGCCTTCACATTCATCGGGCTGACCTAAGTGCGGGCAGAACGAAGCAGCGCCATCAGCGAATAGAGGAGCGAAATCAGAGATAGCCTAAATAAATCTTCATTGAGCAAATGAGTCCAAGGACATCATATGTTGCACACGCCCGAAATATCTAAGCCTCCCAAGAAGAAGAAGAAGAAGAAACGTGGCTCTTTCTCTTCATCGTCATTTTCATCGCAGGCTACTTGGCGTCAAATCAAAGTTCCCTGGCTGTCTGGCTCTGGCGTGGGACGTGTTGTCTTAGTGTCCCCTCTGTCTCCTCCTCAACAGTCTCTCCTCCTTTCCTCCTCCGCTGCACAAAATGCCAGAGAGGAGGAGGAGGAGGGCGAATAGGTGGATGATGAGGGGATGCTGAAGGATGGAGACCTCTAGAGTCTGAAGTTCTCTTACACAGCCAGAGCATCCTGCAAAAAAACACTAAAGGCTTGTTGAGAGGATGTCCTCTTGTTAAGTGTTGCACGCACGAGCGAGCTGATTTCTCTGATATGAATGGAATTAATGTTGCCTGTAATGAAAATCTTGGTATACTGTTATTAGCAAATACTAGTCCTATACATAGAACTGCATAAGGTTTGTAGTGAGTCTTTGGGACTATTCCATCTTAGACTTCGCCATATAACTATATTACTGTATAATATTATTATAGGGAGAGTGTTATCTTAAGGTATTTTGCAATCTAATGTAGTATCACTATGACATTGCTAGTAATTTAACATGGTTTAACATTGCTCTTTGTACTTTCTAGGGCTAAAATCACGAGTCGGGTATTTGATTTGATGGACAGAAAAGTAACTATTTTGATAATCGATCAATCGTTTAAATCATCAATCAAGATTGGATGCTTCTTTGCCTTGTGTGATCCTGAAGTGAATATCTTTGAGTTTTCGATTGTTGGTGGGACAAAATAAGCAATTTGATGACACTTGGGCTCAGTGAATATGTGATTTTGTCATTTTTAACCGATTAATCAAGAAAATAATTGGCAGATTATTTGTTAATCAATATATCTGACAGTTAACAGACCCAGCAATTTTGTGTTTTTGTTTTGTTAAAAATTCAATACTAATATATAGTATTAAGCATTACAGTCATTTATTTTTTTGTTTAATATTTAAGGGTCAGGCTAACCTGGTATGATCAAAAAACTGGAAAAAGAGCCTGTTTAAAATTCAAAAGCATGATGGATTTTCTGGGCTATATATATATATATTTTGCAGGCTGTGATGACGAATGCTTGTGATCAAAGGCATGTTAAACATCTGTTTTGAACCAGAAGGCATATTTTTGCTCGCTTACCATCCTTTATTTGTACACCAGCTTCTCAATTTTAGGATTACTCTATCAATCTTTTCAAAACTGCCACACACTATTTATCATATCACTGGCTTTGGGTAAGATATTTTACAAGAGCAGCATGGTCTGGTCTAACTTAGGTAAACAAACAGCAAAAGGGGGGGAGTGCTGCTGTCTGCTCTCAGACCTTGAGACAAATTAATCCCCCCCCCCCTCTTCTGTGTCTCAGCAATCCACAGAAATAACAAAAGGATTTTAACTCGCCAGTGGCCCCTCTGCTCTCTCTCACTCTCTTTCCCCCTCGAGTGGCGTGCTCTTCAGCACCAGCCTTCCTCCATTCCTTTCCGTTCCAATAACTAGACAGCTTGAAACAATGTCTTACATGCACAAGTAGACACGCACATACATACACTTTGTCTCTCTTTTTCTCGTTCTCACTGCAGACACAAAGAAACACATGTACGCAGAGAACAGTTGAAGAGACAGAGAGCACAACAAATGCATACAACATAATTCCAGATGTTGCGAGGGGCAGCTAAGATGAGACACAGTGATGTGATGTCTTCAGTCTTATGTGGTTGGGTATTTAGCTCGTCTGCCTCTTTTTTCTTTGCTTGTGTTGCTCTATAACCTTTGTATTTCCAGCAGAATATAAAAGGTCACGTTCTCATTGCGACTCATATATGCAGAAGTTGGTAGTTACAGTCAGAAGCATACTGCAACACAGTGTAGTAAAGTACAAAAGCAAAAAACTACTCTAAACTGCTGCAATGTCAGCTGTCAAACTATGACAGATGGCTGGTTGTAACAGACATGTTTGCCTCTGCAATCAGTTACAGCAGTCCTACTGTAATCTAAGTTCAGATAAAAACACTTGATTGAAAAGGCACCTGATAGCCAACATAAATTACATCTATGTTCAATTTCCCCCAAAATGCAGGCTTTTCCACAGAAAGATTAGATCTGGAGGCAGGGTAGAGTATGCAGCTATACAATGCATTACACAGCACTGAGGTTATCATGATTGCTCTTTTAAAAGATGACCTCACTTATGTATGAAGGGATGACAATACTACATAATATATGGAGCAGATCCACTGTTGATAGTGGTGATTCTGCGATAGGTTACTTGTCTCACATGCAGTGTAGATAGTGCCATGGGAGGAAACCTGTCTGCGTTTGGTGGCTTGGCCTTGGTGCATGATGTAGCACCCTAATGCAGATGGCCTCACAGATGGTTGATATTTATACCATGGGGCCTTGAAAAATCACTAGTGTGGAAACTGCTCTTTCTCCCTGATTAGCTTCACATCACCAAGAACACAGCAATCTCCACACACCCACATCTCACTGCGCTGAAAACATATGACTAGTTGTGAAATGTATTATGACGACACACAGAGAAATATATTGTTTTAGAATAAATATAATTTGCAGCATGGGCTTTTTAAGGTGACAATGATCATGTGTTGGGATTCCCCCTCCTTCCTTTTCTTTCCTTTTTAGTGCATGAAAATGTAATCCTCCTAAGTGCAAGGTCCATGATTTTTTTAAAATCTTCCAGACCCAACACGCTTGCATTTTAGCTGGGAGCACTCTTGACTTATGTACTTTAAGTGGATTTGCAATTTAAATTGGAGCAACAAGACGCTCTTTGGACCTCCCTGCAGGAGATGGAGCGCCTCTGTGAGAGTGTTCCCATCCGCCAGAACAGCTGTATCACCCTCATCATGACTTCACAGGGACGTGTTAGTGTTTTGTTGACGCACGAAAGACACCCTGCAAACACACACGAGCATGCCGGGACGCCTGACTTGGCCACCTTTCTCTCCTGACCTCAGGGAATGAGAGAAGTGGATAGTTAAAAGGATTCTTAAGTAACGATATGGATGTGGAGAAAAAAAACTCTTTTGTTTAGGCGTCTCTATTTTTAGTGTGATGCTTCAGCGTTAGTGTTTCATGGCTCACAGATTCTTTATAATTTAATGAGGTAGAGGGCAGCCCTCAGAGATTTATGGTGAGCGTCTCAAGGCAGCATTGGCCACTCGGCTTATTGATCCAAATCTGATGTTTGTTTATGGGTCAGTAAAGCTCTTTCCATCCTTTACCATGCAACCCCGCCACACTAACATTCAAATTGCCAGCTTTTAAAGCCAATGAAATAAATGCACTCCAGGTCAATGTTCATTATTTTAGTCTCTCTTTAAACATAAAGCAGATCCTGACAGCCAGTCAGAGATGTGTTAAACAGCAGTGCCATGTGGTGTAGAGACTTCACCCATGGATATAAAGAGCTTACTGAGAGTACTCCAAATGCTTTGTTTGCATATGCACATGCATACACATGCAGGTTTATTGATCAACATGATGAACTAAGTTCTTAGTCCAACAACCACGGCACATTTAATTTCATTGTGCATATTTCCATATCTGTGATAAAGGAAGAGCAAAGGCCCATTTTAGACCACTTCCTGTCCTCTCCTGCTCCACATTCCTGTGAGCGCAACGCTTGTCTCCTTGTACTTCAAAAGTGGATGCTCCTCCTCAATTTATTTATGAGCATTTCATGGGGAACATGAGGCAGAGAAGGGCAGAGTTTAAAAACATGTTATCATGCTCTAATTAAAGGCGAGGCAGAGGACTGAATCGCATCCAGGAACCCAGCAGCAGCATACACAGTTTTATTTTAAATCTGTCAGCCTGCAGTGGTGAATAGGTAAATGAATCAGCTGAATGGGAATGATTGAATGAATGAATTCATCAACCAGAGCAAGAGCGATTGGCTGCATTAACCAAACACACATGATGGTGTTATTTGGAAGAGTGAAATAAGACTGATTGTTGTTTATGTTAAATCGCATGACTCTGTCTTTGGGAAAAGTAATGATGTTAAATTGTTGCCTGCATCAGTTTAGGATAAACAAATCAATCACGTTTGAATATCATTTCCACCACATTGTACGCTACATTAGAAATTATTTTCCTCAACACTGGCATTTTTTCCACACCAGCAGTTACAGGAAAATGCTGTATCCTGTCTGTCTCTAGCATACAAAAAAAAAAAAAACTTTAATTAGAGGAGGTTGTTTGGGGGTATTTAGACATGAATTTCCGTAAGTGGGAGGGCATGAATGAACACCACACTACCATATGCATATGAGCTGCAATAATATAATAATACATATAATAATACAAGTCTCTAATTATTTCATTTTACTCAACATAAAACAAACTTAATCATTTTAAAACTTAAACATATGGCTTAACTGTGTTCAAATAAAAATGTATCATTTTTAAATGACACATAATCCTAATTTCAGTAGAACAAACTACTTGTAAGCCAATTTGGGCATTATTGCAATGATCTACTGATAACAAAAATAAAACCAGAGCATAAAATGAAATCTTCTGTGTCTCACATTGTTCCCCCAAACCACCTTCTCTGTTCTTTTGTAGCCTGCACCGTTCAATGAGGGCATACTTTTGGACACATAAGCTCATATGAACGAAAAACAGTTGCGGTTGTATAACTCGACCCCTCTGACCACAGTAAACTGACTTGAGAAAACAATCGTTCTGCCCTTTACCAGGGGTCCGTTTCAGGAAGGAGGTTTAACGAACTCAGAGTCTAACCCTGAACAGAGTTGATTTAACCTGAGATGGGAAACTCTGAGTTTTCGGTTCCAGAACATCTGATTTGAGTTGGTTCAATCAACTCAGAGTAGGTTCACTCAGAGTTAAGCGCGTGCACCACCACTATAAAAAGGCAGCATGAATGGAGCCATGACGCTACGATTCACTATGGTAACAAACACAAACAAATCGGTCGGCGGAAATACTCATGCGCACATACAGCGAGAATTGGTGAAGGAGAAAATTGGTGCTCGAGTCAATGCGTAAGCTCTAATATAGTGTATTAATTTCATATTTAATCACAGGTAACCTATAATATTACTGGTGAAAACTGGAATGGTAGTAGGCTACACCTATAATTTCATTTAGGTGCAATCCCGCAGGCGAAAAAAAAGTAAACTACTACTAATCCCATTCTGATGTTGCAGCACCATGATCATTAACAGAATTATAATTTACAATCATTTATTTCTTTTTAATGTCTCTTACTGGTTTGTGTCCAGGGAACTCTACACAAACGATTAAAACACGTTTCAGAGCGAATCACATTCTTCTGACGGCGCTTTGTGGCTTTACTAATATGATCTGCATCACCAAAAAAACATAATGCGACACAAATAATCTGCGGGGATGTAGAGCATGTCCACGATGGGTGACGTTAGTGATATGAGGACGGATAAGGTTATGTATCTATCAGTCTATAACTGATAGACTGGGAAGAAAAACGGTAGGCTACCTCTCAAATAGGAAGTTATCTGTAAATGAAAATGCATCTATAGTCGGGGCCTCAATATCATCTCCCGACGTATGTTTAACTCCCTACGAAGTAATACAGCTTCTTCATCAACGGGATACTCGACAAAAGGACATGCCATGTTCGGAACAAAAACGTTTTATATAGTCTGCCTAACATGGTTAATAAACCAACACTGTTTTTTTTATTCATGCAGATAACAAACTGTGCTAAAATACGGCTGATACAGACTGAATGAATGAATGAGGAAATGAAAGAGGGCTGTGTCAGAGGGAGGAGACTGAGAGAAACTCGAGGTTTATTGAAGAAAACCTGCTCCCGACCAGGTTAGGGTCACAGGCTCAGTTACCATAGTAACTGACTCTGAGGTTAAGTTACCTCTCTTTCTGAAACGGGCTGGAGATACCCCTCTCTCTCAGGTTTGATTAACCTCCCTTTCTGAAACAGAAAACCCAGAGTTTCCTTCATCTAAGGGTTAACAAACTCAGAGTTTTCACTAAACCTGCTTTCTGAAACGGAACCCAGGACATCCGAGTAGCCTTTGTGGGGGAGCGTAGGATCCCACATTGAACCAAGCAAATTAGCTGATTAGCTAGATTACATTAGGATTTAAAAGCAAATTGAATGCCTTCTTTGTCATTGATTGCTTTGCCTCTTCAGGTTTATTGACACAGGATGGAGAGCTTGCGAGCCCTTTTCCGTTTAGTAAACAACGCTTGACTGAGGAATAAGTGGAGGTGGGTGGGGGAAGCAGGTGAAGTGTTGAGGGTTTTGTTTGATTTGACTGATTTTGAGATTCCCGTCTTTTCCCCCCTCCGCTCTGTCCAAATCCAAACCACAACTATTACTACTGCTGCCCTCTCCCTGATAAAGTGGTCTCCATCCTGGTCATTGGGGAAATGAGTGATGTGAGCCATATGGTCGTAAATCAGCAAACGCTTTGCATCATACTGTATGTCAGGTGTGGGTGTAGCTGGAGGGCATCCATCTTCCACACATGTCTATTCATCACTTGAGGAAATTACCTAGCTGTTGATAAACACTTTGACCAAAGGACATATTTAAGAATTACCCCCAGTCTCACATGGTATATCTATACCACTGGGGAACCAAATATGTTATCTGAATCTGCATTCAATGGAAACTAAAACACAATTCTGCACAAAAACATCCCTGGTTCTTATTTCAGAAATGAAGGGCAACCGGGCAAACTAATAATGTGTGATACAAGGTGAAGGCTTCTTGTGTGATGTCAATGGGCTTTTGAACAAACCTGTTCCATTAGTATATTACAGTTTTTCTTGATTGCTTTGACCTGCTTAAAGAAACTGGGATCCACTCGGTTTTCATCATCACTGTCTCAGCAGAGCAGAAGACACCTCTTGCAAATGTGTTAACCCTTTCTCATTGGATTGACACATTTTCCCCACGCTTTTGCAGAACAGTTAACATGGATGTCATTCAAGCAGTCCAAACTCCTTTGTTTTAGCTATGGTAACAAAACAGAAACCATCTGTTCATAACTATTAGAAACTACCTACATCAGTATGAAATCACTGAAGCACCTGTTTGACACTCCTTCACACAAATCTTCAATTAGCAATCAGTCTGCAGGCCTTAAAGGTGCAGCGTGTTGTTCTTTGCCAACATGGATGGAAGAGGTCAAAGGCAGAAGAGACTGAGTATCAATAGTAGCTATTTCTTATAGCCTACTCTACAGTAATAGATGTTTATACTTTACTGTAATAGATTTTATTTTTATTTTCTTAATTTCTCATACTCTAAACGATTTTATTTTGGTTTACATGTATTTTGTGTAATATTTACAGTATTTCAGTTTTCAGCCACAGTTTCAAAATAAGAATCAATGGAATCAATAACATTTGCATCAAAGCATTTCTGATTCTGTTTCCAATTCTTTGCAAGAAGGCAAATTTGACAACAAATGTCACTGGCATGAAAGCTACGTACAGTAATGGGCTACAATGACAAGCAATGGTGCACTGATTCACACTGAGTGCTGTATTTAGTATTTTGTTGTCCACTGTGTAATGGTTGATTGGAAGAGCTCATACATTTGTTAGCAAGTTGTGTTGCTTGAAGGCAACATTTTCTTTTGTTGCATATTTTAAATGTTTTGGCACGGTTCGAGCCTTTTGCAAAATGTCATTAAGACCATGAGTGCCACTGTTTTGGCCTGTGTGTTCACTGTTTTGAAAAATGTGGAGTTTGAGTTGACTGCTGCGTCAAAGCAATCGAGAAAAATTGTAAATGACTGAAGGATGCTTCTCTATGCCCTTATGCTCTACTGGCCAGCGGAGCCTATAAAGTCAAATGGGTGATTGCATTTTTGAATGGATTATTTGTACCAAAATATTCTTTACCTAGCAAGAGCCAAAAGGACTTTATTTCAATTTATAATTGATCTGATATGGAGAGAGGCTTGGTGTTTTTGAAAGAAACAAATTGCAGAGACAGTAACGAATATGCCCTGGTGAAGGTATATAAATCATTTCTGGTAGTAAAAGCAGAAACATGTATCATAAAAGAGAGTATCCCTTTACACTTAAAGATCCTGCATTAAATACTTAGTGGCTATAATCAATATTTTATGTTAACAATAGATTACATAAATACTTGAATGTGATTCACTTGTAGTGATGAACTCACAAAGAATTACAACAGACGATGCAGTTCCCCTCAGCATCTTTTTACCCATTGTTTTGGTTTTACGGCAACTTTATTGTTTTGGTGCGCTCTCACCAGTGTCGATTTTTACAGCAGCAGGCACCTGTTTTGGGTGAAAACGCTCTAAAGACTGACTTATGCTACTTGTCCAGCACTAAGCAACAGACAGACACAGTTAGCGACTGGCTGGTGGACATACTGTAGAGGAGCATTTAGCAACTTAAGCGCCATATATTCCACTAATACTTAAAATGTACTGGTGCTTTTGCATTTTTACATTTGGTATGTCCTTTGGGTGTGGCTTTTATATGAGACAATTACAGGTTTCTACCACAACCTCACATGCATTTTATATTTCTTCAATGTGATTTAGTGTGCGAAACAAATGAATATAAAATAAACATAATCATATGTCCCTCAGAAGTTGGTAAGGAGAGTTGGAATTACATTCATTAGCATGTAAGACATGTATGTGACATGAATTAAATTAATTTGCATATGAGAAGAGAAATACCAAAAACTAGATTTGAACATGTCTTATATTGTCCGATTATTAGATACGGATCACTAAAGGTAAGGGATTATTTGTAGTAAATATTATACCACATTCATGTTATTGATACATATTTACATTTGACAGTTTGACAGTGGTCAGCGATCAAGAAGTGACTGGCTCACCTTGGATTTTGTGTTGTAACAACTACATCAAACTACTACACAGGCCTGATTTTATGTTTTTGGCTTCTTATTTCTACAGCATGAAGATAAGGGAACGAGTGTAAAGTGTTACATTTTTTTAACTAGGCACAAAAGTTAATGTAGGAATATGCAGTGTGTGCTTTGGGGCTGTTTGAATAACCCCAAAATTAGAAGAAAATAAAAATAATTTTCTAAAGGAAAAGAACGATATTGGTCACAGACAATCCCATGCCCCGGGCTGGGTACAATTCTAAAGCTCAGGCAATTTTCCAGAGCAACTATGGGCTGAGGCATGACTGATGCAGTGACCAGTGAAGCAAGATCATTTCTTTGACAAGCCCTACCAAGATAGAATGACAAGAAATGAAAAGTTCAGCACAAAAGCATTGATACCCTTATTGGCCAACATGGACCATGTGACACACACACACACACACACACACACACACACACACACACACACACACACACACACACACACACACACACACACACACACTTAAACTGTGAAACTGTTCAGGGATTTCTTTTGATACAGATGATCATGCGCCGTGCTCCACTGAGCCTGGGTAACTCTGATGAAATATCAGTGATGCTCCACAAATATTTTTCCTTCTTAGGGATTAAAAGAGACACATTCCTCTCTGCAGTGACACTGTGATCAAACAATCAGAAAAACTGGCTTTTAGAGAAATTCCAAAGGTCGCCCCCCCCACACACACACACACACACACACACACACACACACACAACTCCCTCTGTCTGAGCTATGTCTGCTGATTGGACTACTTAGCATTCTCAATAGGAAGCTGCTAATCATGCTGAGGGGATTTTAGGACCATCTGCAGGCGACCTGGATTTACACACTTACACAAATCAATTAATCGATCTGTCTGTTCGTAAGGCATCCAAACTTATTGGTTCCACATGAGTTCTTGACTTCAGCTCTCACAAGCAACAGTTGAATTAGCACACACATGTACATATATAAAATGAAAATGAAAAGGCTAAGATGTAAGGTAAAGAAAAGTTCTCCTTTCAGTCTTCATTCATGATGCTGTCAGTAAACAGTTTGAATAATTAGCATTGCCTACCAAACTCATATCAAATCGTTTTTTGTTGACGGATGGGGTGTTACAGCAACAAATTATAAAAAACAGAGCAGATATGATAAAAAGTTAATTTCTGGTTATCACTGTTTCCATTCATCACCTTTCCAGCTGTGAACACAAGTCTCCATCTCTGTCCTTACCTTTCAGGCTGGGTACAGGTTTCATTCATCACTAAAGTTGATAGTTGAAAAAAAGATATCTCTATAGATGACTTCTTCTTCGTTGTGGTGAAAGCATGACTGCTAGCACCAACATTCTGGTTTTATCCAGGCCAGCCATTAAGGGTAAATCACACAACTTCAGTTTAAGGCCTTGGAGGTGCTACTCTGACATCTATATTGATTCTCTGCCTCCTTCCTCAACGACAAGTTTATTCATGATCTTCCTAATTTGTCCTGATGGGATCTCGCCATGTGCACACCCAGTCACAGTTTATATAGGACAAGTCATGATGAGAGTAGTTCCATGTAAGACTAACATTAGCTAGAGACCTAGCTAACCTCTTGTCTCCTGTGAAGGCTCGCCTGCATATATGATGGAAAGCTCATCCCTGTATGTTTGGTCTCCAATAACACTGGTAATGAATGTGATAATGAAGGGTTGGTCGGCCTCATATGTCAATCATGTTGAAATCAGGTAAAGTAGCACGTACTAAGGAAAGTATCACGCTTGAGTCAATGCAAACGCTCCAGAGACATGGAGAGAAGAAACACAATCAAATGGAGCTACAAGTCCCAGAGTCCTCTGGGATGCCTTGCAGCTAACTCTAAATAGAGATTGCTTCAACCTCTTTCTACAAAAATAGTGTGCTATTTCCATTTATTCAAATGCACAAACCACAACAGAAATAGTTGGACTTTCACATTACTTTGCGAGATAAATTACTAACAATAGCTTAAAGAGGTGTATTCCAAAATACAGAGATATTTTACATATATTTGAAAAACACTACATGTAAAACTATTCTGATAAATAAAGCAAATTAGTAAGTAAGTAATGGAGAGAGTATGGAATAGGTGAGAATAATTAATAATTAATTTTTAACAGGGGGACGGACCTAATTTTTTTTGTTCACCCGCGACTAGCAAACCGCCCCATGAATGACTCTTTGGGTTCTGTATTTTTTAAAACCCCCCCTCTCTAGCTATATAGTTTAGAGCATTATGGATCCAAAATGAAACTGACCAAAATGTGAGACATTTTCAGGTTCATAATTGTATTTAGAGGTTGTACCAGAATAGGTTTACATGGTTTCATTTTCAAAAAACACCACCTTTTTCCTCTTTTCACCCTGTGTGTTGAGCTCTCTGTTTTAGCTACAGAGTGAGGCATTACACTTCTGTACTATCTTTGTTGAGAGTCGCACATGCGCAGTAGCTAGGTCAGAAGCAGAGTATGAGGGCGTGCCACGCTAGCAGCTAGGCGAGCATTATAACGTGTGTTACAAAGTGACGCACGTTCGTCACGGAAGTACAGGCTGGACTACAATAGAGCTGTTTGTGGCAGTTTGTGAACAGTGTTTTCTGTTGGAGATGGTAAGTCCCTTTGGGGTGGACTTTGGGCTTTTTCACTTTGTAAACCTATAACATGCCCAAAAATATATATAACACAATAAAGGAAAGCAAAAAAGCCAAAAAGTATAATATGAACACTTTAAAGAAAAAAGTTGCAATTACAAATGCTACCTTATTACCACGGACAGCGCCATGGATTTATTAATACAGTTAGGCTTTTGACATTTCAGAGCTGTGGCTGGGGCCATAGAAACCTCAGTCAGATACAGGATCAATAAGGCACACTAGAAAAAACCCTATGCCCCTGCATTCTCTCTGCTAGTAGGGGATGGAGAGGGGGTATGGCAGGTTAACAAGGGTCATGCATTTTGGTCATTTTGCTAACAAGGGGGAGGGCGTCCCTCCTCAAATTGCCTATGAGTGTAGCTAGCTAATAAGACTTCTGCTGGCAAAGCTTCAAAACATATCCCGTTTTGCAGTAATGTACTGAGCAATGCTGTGTATAATAAAAATATTTACTTTTTTCAACGTACTGTTGCCGCTGAGTATTGTAGTAAACACTGTTGATATCATGACGAAGTAGTGAATTTTGCTATCTTGTGTAGCTAGTTGTGTAGGCTATTTGGAACATACTTAACATATGAAATAATACTGGAGTTATGCAGCAGGACTGTCTGAGAAGTTTTTATGGCTGTTGTGATACCTCGTGCCGTGACTCTGAGTGTAACCGCTGTAAAATCAAGCTAATTAAAGGTGCCGTCAGTATTACAGCTAATTAGCAAGAATTAGCCAGCTGTTTATTTAGGGGTGTAATTAATTGATTGGCAGGTGAGGCGTAAAATGTATTTTGCAATTTAAATATGGGAACTATTAGAAAAGATGGCTTTCAATATACTGCCCAATTAATCCAAGCTTAGCAAACATAGTTGGCTTCACCACATAGTTAATATTAACCAAAGTGTTATTTTTGGTTTAAGATGTAAAATCTGACACTACTCCATATAAGTTGGGCTCTGAGGTGCTATGTACCCAAACTAGGTTTAAATTGTATTTCATATCCTCTTAGCATGTCTCATTTGAACTACAGTTCATTTTCTGCCGTTTGGTGTGAATGTCTGTGAACACAGATTTTACATTTCATCTTTTTTTTAACAAGCTTCATGAAAGTCTGGTGCAAGTTTATACACACATAGTATAAATATCTGAATGACAAATTAGTGTTTTCTTCATCAATATTTTCTCTTGTAAACCAATCATTTTTTTTCCACAGTACACCAAATTGCACTACATGAATTGCAGTTGTCTTGTCTCAGATGTATAAAACTGCCGTTTGGTCCAATGTAGCTTAGCAGAGATATGATTGCATCTTGCATCAGCCCTGGAGATGGGAGGTTTTGTGTGCTTGAAACTGCTGTTTACTTACCAGTGAAATATAGCCTGTGACACATTTTCACATGTAATGAGCTTGGACACCGAACTGGGGTTTTATGAGAAACAAATTACAACCTAGCATGTAGCTGTCAATTTGCTTTAGTCAGGAGGGCCACCCACTAAATATCACCTAGCTCATTACTGTACCGAACATTATGGCTGCTGCACATGAAAAAAGAAATCTATTTAAGAGGTATTTCTAACAAAGACACACTGTGACGTACAACAGAAGAATTTTCGCCTTGCATTTCAGGAAATGTATGTTTTGATTTGGTAGCTGAACCAGTGTAAATATGTAGTAAATACACCACAATAATATTAACTTACAATGCATTACACTGGTAAAGGAAGTGCCAGGCCTAATGCTACTTTGTTCTATAAAATGGTAAAAGTCAGTTTTACTGAATGTACAATCACAAGATAAGGTTAAACAAGGTATTTTTGTACACGACATGCCCCATGGGGATAGTTGCCATTTATGCATGACTGAACTGGTCTGCACCACGTAGGGTCAACTGTTGTGCTGTAGGTGGATAACAGGGCTGTATTTAATGCTTCTAACACAAGCATTCATTAAATAAGCTAAACAAGGAACTTAAGTAAATTAAAAGCAAAATGCTTTCCAGGCCCGCTTCAGTGGGGTGAGTTCACTTGCACCGCAATCCACTTTGATCATGCTCCAACACTGTGAGCACTTGGTGCTGTTTCACAGCAAACACAGGTTGTGGATTCCGACTCACATAACACTGACTGATTTGTGGCCCCACAAAATGAATTTGTTGGGCCGAGGCCAGCTGTGCAGCCTCTCTCACTTCTCATTCTGTCACTTCCTCTCTCATTTTACATCTACAGTCTTTTATAACCTTCACCCTCCCTTTCTCAGCTCTTTCTCTGTGGTTGAGGACATTCCGTGGCTGCTATGGAGTGTGTAATAGCCAAGGTTGACCGTACAGGTCTTCAGCCTTAATAAAATCTCCAGTTAGTGCCATAAAATATCCCCTAAATGCATTTTCGACTACGTTGATTCTAAAATGAGACAAAAGCTTCCTTTAGGCTGCTGTGGGGTTCATAATCAGCAAGATAGAGGACACGCTGGGATATACGTGAAGCATAGGCTGTGGTCATGGCTTAAGAAAATGATGTGTTCTGCACTAGGCTCACATCCTGCATGCGGTAGCCTTGACGACACTGTTAACTTCAGCGTTGAACGCAGGCGGCGGAATGACCTATGTACTGCCGTCAAAATACAGATAAGAAAATGCCATATGGCTGCTATAATTATACCTGTCACATTCAGAACCAAAAATAGCTCTGTGGAAGCAGAACAGTTAAATTATGTTTTTTTTTGTTACAGATGAATGGGTAGAATAGAGGAGCGGTTCCCCGCTGTTCTGGTACTCTCTAAAATGACGGCTCACAAATTGGATATTTTTAGAGGATGATATAATCACTGTCATATCACTCTCATGTCTTTGTCTCTTTTCAAAAGTGCCCCAGAAAAAATATGATCAAGGCAATCATGAGATTATCTCATCTGATGATTTTAAAAGTGGTTGATAACACTCTCTGCGCGTCTGAGGCAAGCAGCTAAAATGGGGGAAAGGGGAGAGATTTTTTTTCTTCTTTTTTTTCCCTGTGACTCTGTTTCTTCTATTTTGGCAGAATGGAAAAGGATAGTTATTGTACAGGGTCAAAGAAAAAAAAACTGAATGGAAAGAGAGAATGGGCTTGTAGTTTTAAGAGGCAGAGAAGGAAATGATAGTCAAACAAAATTGAGAATACAAATATTTGAGTAGAGAGTGAGAAAGCACACAAGAGAGAAGGAGAGCTGCTTCTGTTGCTGCTCTCAGTTTGTGGTGCTTGCATAGGGGAAGAGGAGGAGTTTTCTTGCCTGCAATGTCAGTGAGGACTAATTTAATATCACCGACTGTATGAATGGATTTCTTGCATAGCTCAAGCACTATTTAAAAGCCTGGCTATGCAGTTCATTAATTTGCTGCTGGCTGAGTCAAATTGAAAGAAATTAGATAAATATGTTTAAATAGCACCTATACAAATCTAAACTAACCTTACTGTACGTTTCACTGTTGTATTTTCTTTTTCTCCATAGCCAACGTATGTGTCAATTTGTCTTGTTGCCATGTGGGAGATAAAAGAGGTGGAAGAGCATGACACCTTGTGATCTATCAGCACATGGGCATGGAGTTGAACGAGGGTGCAATGCACCGATGCCCAGCCAGCACATGGTACGATTCGCAACGGAGCATAATGCTCAAATATGAAAATAAAAAGAAGAGGGAGTGAAAACAAGTATTAAGGCCAAGCACCAGCTGTTGAAAATAGCTGCCCTCCCTGGCATTTTCTATACCTTCCAGCAGTTCTCTTACTAATAATAGCAAATATACACACATAGCTCAAGGCCACAGCAAACAGAGGGGGGAGAGGCAGACCAGTATGCCTGGAGGATAGATGCGCTAGGTTATGGTGATGTTTTTGGAAGACAAGCTTTCTCCTCAGGACTGCTTACTTCACCCAGTCCCTTAGCCTTGTTTAATGAGCTCCAACAGGCAGAAATGAAATACATGGAGAGGAATCGGAAGACAAATATGGCACGATGATAAATGGCTTGGTTGTCCACAGCAAACAAGAAACATTTCCAGACATGTCATAAAACACAGTGAGAATTCATCTTGAGCCCGGTCGAACATCAAAGCCTGGGCAGCGTGAGGAGCACACTTAGAGGAAATCATTTGGGAGGTAAGCATCAGATGCTCGGCTCACTTGATTGTGTGAGTGTCCAACACAATGACTCTAATTACATCCATTTCAAGGTACTGCTATAGCAGCTACGTCATGCTCAAGTAGACAAGGCCTTGAGGGAATAGTCCAGCAAATGATGGATGCTTCCCTCCACAATAGTGTAATACTAAATAGGTCTTTTAAATTCATTAAATACTTCCCTTACTTTGGATTAGCCCATGCAGGCCAGAACCATTATACTTGCAGATCACTCTGGCACCGCACAAGGCTGAAACTCATTCCCAGAGATTTTACATATCTGGCCACTGTGGCGGAATATCACTTGCTGTCTGTGATTGGTGAATACACAATGTGTGTTTTCCCCTGGCATGCCAAACAACGGGGAAAAATATCAATACATTGCATGGACATGAGAGTTGTGCTTGAAGGAGCATCCTTTTTTTCCATGTCCAAACCTGGGGAATGCTCGTTGAACTGAGAGTGCCTTTTGTGTGATTCAGCAAACAAATTACTCAAAATGTGACAGTGAAAGAAGAAGAAAAAAGTGGCAAGACCTCCTGTGCACGAAAAGAATGAAGGAGCTCAGACAAATGGCGTGGTCTCCTGCGCCACTTGAAGGGAGGGGGGGCATCATTCAAGCACGGCAGACGAAATTCAGGAGGCAATGGAAAACAAATACAGCCAGTCGTCTGCAATATGATTTCTAATTTGCCATTTGCCTTGGCGATGTAAAAGCGATACTTTTTCAAAATAAAACATCAGAAGGTGTAAATTGGATGCACAGTGTAACAGGGGGGCTGTTGTTAACAGCATGTGTGGGGTATACATTTCCCTACTAGTGCCTCCACAAAAATGTCTGAAGGCAGTATTTGAAGCTAGATGGTATACATTTACAAAACAGAATTAATTAGTGTGTGTGTGTGTGTGTATGTTACCATGAGCAGGTGTGAACCAAACAGCATAATTAAGTGTACTAAATAGTGACTTTTCTTAATGCGTTCCTGTGAGATCATTCTGAGGGTTACTGTAATGCTAATATAAAATAAACTTCTACTATTATCAGTGAATTGTTTTGACATACATTTGAACTGTTGATGTTAGCGTCAATGATTTCTGTCACAAAATGCAAAAAACTAAAAACATCATCATATTATTAAACACATTATACTGGCACCAGACATCATTACAGCCATACACCTGGTGTTTCAGTACACACATAATTGCCTAGATTTCCTCATTTTTGTGAATCGTAGACGTTGCGAAAAAACCATCTGTGATCACAATGGAGGACAAATTGATTGTTTATTTCACACTTGTATGTTTTCATACAGAAATAGAGCACCAATTAAATGTTTCTCCCCCTAAAATATCTATGATAATTCTTCTACAAAGACCGAACCAAGGCTTTTTAAATCCCAAATGGTGTGTGTCATGATCCAGTAAATTCAGGAGCCTAATTGGATTTCTGAAAGGCCCAGAATAGTAGCAGAATATTAAATATGAGCTCTGTCAAATTCTGTAATGGAAAAGGGGTCAAGTGGAAAAGCCATTGACGTAGCATTGATGGAATAGCGCGCGTCTATTGCAGCCTTAAAAAAAGCAATTTTTCGCATATCATTTACCACCATGCCCAATGTGGTCAGTCACCAGAGCCAAACACTAATGGCGAAGTTAAACTCCGGAACAAATATGAGAAGTAAGCCTTTCAACATCCAAATATAGACACTGAGGATTGTAACACAGAACCTAGAAACTAATTAAAGCCCGCCTGTGTGACGCACAGTGCCATGCAAGCATCCAAGTCAAACACTTTCACTATAATATGCTGAGAGAGAGGGTTCAGACACAGCGTCTTCAAGCAGTACCTGTCTCCTTCCACATCACAATGGATCAGACCAAAGCCAGACACAACAACTAACTTCTGTCCTTCTTGAAATAAGTGACATCTGAGGAGGAAGCAAAGAGAAAAAGAAAAAAACAGGAATAGGACCAACAAAGTACGCCAAATCTCCAAGCTGTCATTTTAAAAATGCAAATAGAAAACCGGTTGAACTAATTGTGGCTCAGACACTGGCTAAAGGTGCTGATGTTTAGGCTACAAATAACACCTTACAAGTCGTGACCTAAATTTGGCTAAAAAATAACTCCCTGGAAGACCAGAAACCAAGGTTGAAACAGGGGAGTTAGAAACCAAATCTCATTTACAGTTCAGTCACACTCCTGGATACAGCCAGCATTACTTATTGATAAAATTTTGAGTCAAGAAGAATAGTGGGGGAAAAATGTGGAATATTGTTTGTCAATTAGCACATTGTGCACTCTGATTCATACCGCTATCATCAAAGTGATCTCCTCACTGGATGGAAAGCTTTCTTAAAGATCTATAAGAGTACAAACAAAGACAATTTTATAGTATAATTGAGTCGTTTGAAAAATCTGCTTGAGGGACTGTTTGTAATAGTCTTACACCACGTGTGCATACAGTATCTTGATTTGTTGAGTTATTAGCTTGACTTTTCATCCCCTTAGGTTTTACCATCAAGCTGTTTTTGTGACATCTGAGTTACTGGGGCATTCTCCCTTAATTAGAGTTGAATCTGGTCCTTATCCTTCTTCTCCTTGCATGAATATTTCAGACACATCAGTGGAGGCGATAGCTTAGGGCACCCAGTTATGACCTCCACATCATTTCTTTTAATTGCACCTAATGCTATTTAACTGCTAATGATTGTCATACCTGGAGAAAGCTGACATCAAAAGGTGTTTATGAGGTGGAGCATTCATTTCCCCCTTGATAAATACTTTCCTGTGAGAAAAGCCTGACAGGTGAGGAATTGGAGGTCTGTGTGCCGTAATCACGCATCTGTGTGCACACTAATGAATGCAGAGCCTGATCCATTTCCTAATCTGCCCTCTGTAATGAAAAGAAGAGAAGGCCTCCCTCTGCAGCACTGCATGTAAGCCAAGTTAACACACATGCATGCCACCCTTGTGACTTGCAGATTGGATTTGCCATTAAATTATTCACTAATCTCCATCTACAAAAAAATGCCTCCTAAACAGGCGGCTGTATAGTGATAGTTTGGCCTGATATTTGCATTTAAAGTATTGGCAGTACTTCAAGGGGTGGGCGGTTGGAGGTGGGTCTGGCAGAGGTTTGTGCAGGATACAGGTGGTTGAAAGGGAACAAAACTAGCTGAAATGTAGGCTAAGATGAAGCTCATCTTCTCTGATCTTTTAGGATTGAGAGCTCGTGTATTGTTTTGTCTGTTTTATACTACTCATTGTGGGCTGCTGATTGTCAAACTGAATTTTTGCATTCTCACTCTGACGAACCTCAAACAATTTAAAGCCAGAATGCAATAAGCACAGTGCTATGATATCTTCGGTGACAAATAAAAAAGCTGTGTAAACAGTTTCCTGAGAGCATACACTGTCTTTTCCGTGCAGGTGAATACTGTCGTAGTGGCTGTCAAGTTCAAGTCTTACGCTAATACACCAATGCTCAAAACAACAAAAGTAACAACAAAGCTACAAAAGCCTGCCTCGCCAAACCCTGCAGGCGTAGTGCCTGTCATGAGATGAGCATTGAATTCACTGTTCCCGGGTACCTGAACAAATCGCTGAAAAGCAGCGCTCACTGATATCTCCAATGTGCAGTACCACCAATGACACACTGAGCCAAGTTTGAGATTTCAGTATACAGGTCACGTGCCCATACAGAGAGCTTTCAGCACAGTACACTCAAGTGTGTACAAAAGCTTTGTGAGGAAGAGAGGTAAACTGCTGAATACAAGACTACAGAGGAGTTTGTCACAAAATGAAAGTAAAGTGGCTATTTCATATTTATATATATATATATTTATATATATTTTATTTTATATTTCATTTGATAATTAATAATGGATGACTAAATAGATAAGAAACATAGGACAAAATATTAAAATATGAGCATTTGCTAAAATATGAGTTGGGTTTTCAGTGTGCTGGGTGGTACAAAACATTTGGTCATACAGACCCATTTACACTGATGGTCAGGCTCTCTGGCTTTTGGGAACAGGTTGAATGATCAAATTGTATTGTGTTCACTTGTTGTACATCAGTATATTGATGTTAATTTGGTATGCATCCTTTGTAATATTATGTGCATGCCAATGCCAACAGTCCAAAAATGTCATGTTCTGATTATAAATTGAAGCATGATGGCAAACGTGAAATATTCTGATATTATCTGGGATGTTAAACCTCTTGCTGTTAACTCTAGTTTTTCCACTCTCAGTACTTTTTGTTATAGTTCTTCCCCTAACTGGTTACAGACACAATTATATTTAAAGATTTATAAATAGGCTCTCCAGAATATGACTTTGATTGGGGGGTTAGAATTTGTGTGCATGAACTGTAACACTTCTTCCCTTCTTTGCCAGAGTATCCTGGGAATTCTATGGGTCATTGTGGCTGATCATTTAAAAGGAACTTTCTGACCTGAGTCCTGTGTTGTGGGAATCCAGTCACTGCTCCACTGTCTATTTTCTCTCCTTACCTCACTTTTCACCCCCTCTCCCACCCCAATAGTGTTCAACCTATCAAACTGTACCAACCTCTCCCTGCTCACTTTACACACCACTGAGCCGATGTCATCATTCCTACATATCTTGCCAGGTAGAATTGGCCTCCTTTTCTCCTTCCTGTTGTTCGACTGCTAAAAATAAAGCACCCTTTTGCGGAGCTGCCACGAGGCTCCAGTCTGGTCCTCCGCGGGGCTTAAAACTTCACTTCCTGACAAACAGACTCCACTTTCAAGAGTTTCAGAAGCAGATCTACTTGTCTGATTGTACAAGTGCAAACATGTCATTAGAACTGTGTTGATCTCATTAGTGTACTAATGTAAATAAAGGTTTTACAAATAAAACCTGTGCAGTAAATTAGACAACGCTAATTTTCATCTGTTGTCCTTGGCCAGATGATAAAAAAGGCACCCTGAAAATAGAATAACATGATATATATTTTATATATATATATATATATATATATATATATATATATATATATATATATATATATATAAATAAAATGTATATACACAACATAATAAAAAAATAGTACAGTATACATCCAGTTAATAATGGCAGAGTATAACTCATAGTAGTTAGCTACAAAGCACACTTGAGTTAAAAAAAAAAGGGTTTAATAGGTTCCTTCACTTTTGTGAATTTCACAAGAGTGTTAATCTAACCATCTTTACATTTTAAATATGTGATACTGGTATTTTGAGTGGCCAATGATCATTCCTTATAATATAAAAAATTGCAATATTAAAAGCAACCAAGTGCGTAAGAGTCAAAGCCTTTGAGTCAGATACAATTTTAGCTGTGACAAGTCTCGCATTGCCAAACCAATCTCCACAGCGCTGTTGAGTAAGGTCTGGCTCCTCCACACATACATTCTGGGATAAGAGGAAAAAACAGTCTGGGTTGTTTGCATTTCTTTAAATCAATCACAGTCGCCTTGGGCGGTGCAAAGCTCCGGATGCAGCGGCGCTGGCTCTGCAAAAATGGTCTCGGGAAGGAACTCGTTCCGGTGGAACATTTGCAACCAGCAAAAGAAAACGCCACATACAATATTAAATGAAGTTAACAGTTAACACAATACATTAATGTGAGCAATTTAAACGAGCTGGATACATGGTTAAATGTAATTTGCTCTTACTAGTGTATCACCGTGTGTACTTTGTCCTTAGCAATCCCTAAGGTTCTAAAACGTCCCAGTTAGATAGTAAATGCCGTAAACATATTTTTTGTAAATCTTTAGAATCGTTCCCCCGAAAGAACCAAGCAGGCCTGCCTTGTTGCACGATCAAAATTTACTTCAAAACATTTTCAGCGTGTAGCTTGGTAAAAGCTTGTTGTTGTTTCCCGAAGCTAAGAGATTTTGAGAACAGCGACACACAGAGGAAGCGGAGGGCCAGATGTCAGGCAATTATCCTGGAAATGTACTTCTTCTGATCCAGACTAGGCAAGTCTACCTAACACTTTGCTACGATGTAAAAAAACCTAGAATACCATGTTTCAAGTCATTCTCCCTCAGGAACAGTCTTTGTTAGTTCTTGTAGAAAGTACTTCATAAGATATGTAAAATGATTGCTGTAAGTGAAACTCAGCAGGCCATGTTCCAGTCTTCTCTTTAATTCACAGTACATGTACTGTAAATGAGTTGCTGATTTTAACACTGTGACAGCAACTTTTTTGAACTTCTTAAGACTTTACAGGCACAATTACAGCTCAGTGTGCTGAGTGGAATAAAACAGTTGACGAAGGAACAGAGATCTATTGACACTTGAAAGCTTAAAAGCTAAAAACAGAATAAAGAGCAAATGGGGATATTGTTTTTGCTCAGAACTTATAAAGTAATCCACATGGACATAAATACATAATCTTTTTTTATCTCAGGATCCAAAGCACTTTGGCAATAAAAGACATTTAGACAAGCAGAAAACTAGATTGCCAGTCCAAAAGCCTTTCTGCTGATTGTCATCGAACATGAATGAACAAGGCAAATTTGATTGGGTCTGACTGCTTAGCTGCTTTGCAAGATTGTTTAATGGGACCTACGGCAGGAACTTAATAGTAAGACAATGCTGTGTTTAGGACGTTATCAATAATGTATTTATGCACTAAGTTGTAGGACAGATGGTTTCTTCCAGCACAGTCTTGTCTTGTTTCATCTGTGCCTACTGAATAGAGAAAAAGTGCTGAATGCTACAGCAGCATGGCTGGATTAGTCAGTTGAATTAAAAAAAGGTCATAATGCTTAGTCAGTATAACTATGACTTTGGGAGGAATATTTGATTAACTGTCCCCCTGTTGGCACATTGTTGAAATGAAAAAAATCACTGTAGCACTTTGTCCTCTCAGCATATTCCCAATACAGATTAGTAATGGCCCTTGTAATTGTCTGAGCTCTCTATTTCACACACAAATAAAATGCTGTATGTATAGCATATGTAAGGGAATTTAAAGTACGGTATTACTTTATTTGTTTGTGAATGTACATAACATTTTTCTTTCTGCGGCTATGCATCTCCAAAGAGTAGTAGTCCTGTAATTCTTCATAAATGAAGGATTAGCATGCCATTGTTACCAACCACCATTACACCTGTGAAACATTACATATTCAGGAAGTTGGTTGAAAATCTATTCAGCCCAACTGTCATACATGCCAGTGCAGGTGGTTGCTCACCTTGATCACTGGTGAAGTTCACTGTGAGCAAGCAGAGAGCAAATCCTCGTGTCTACACAGATGGGACTGGACAGATGGAGATTTTAACAGGGCAGCTGATGTCCTTGGGCACTAGAGAATTTAAGTTTTGTGGATGGAAAGTAGGTAACTGCCCAACATTGTACATTAGGTGAGTGACTACTCCTATGACTTCAAGCCCCGGTTTCAACCCACAAGGATGCCGTATGAGACAAATGCTTTGTCAGATGTAAAATATGAAAATAAAGATTATATGCATTGTTTGGATATAGTAAATAGAGTAATCAATAATGAAATTGGTATTGGTTAATTTTAACATCCATTACAGTAAAATATCTTGACAATTATCAATAGGTTTGCCGTAAATATCTGTATTTTAGTCCACAAAAGATGTAAACATTGTGGTATTTTGTGGTACCAATTAGTCAACATTTCCACTTTCTAAACACTAGGTTCATGGCACAATACCTGTTACAATGATAACTCCAGGCCTGTATGCTAATGTTAGCAGAATAATGTTAATGCAAAAAGCACCTAGCTGAGACTGACTGAAAGGGCAGCTTAAGCTAATAAAATCTGAAGAGAGCAGAGGCTGACCAAGTGAATCTGAAATGTCCTAAAATGGTCACCAAACAGATAATTAACCTATTTTAATTTAAGTAAGAAAATGGCTTTTCCTTCTGCGACCCTCGGGCCAGACTTTACATTTTTTTGTCTAAATAGTGGTAAATTCTGCAGCAGGTAGATGTTAGGCTAGGTGTCTCCAGGACTCTTTAAAATATTGCTGCTGAGTGAGTTACAGTAGGACACACACACACACACACACACACACACACACACACACACACACACACACACACACACACACACACACACACACACACAAGTTCCAGGAACTGAACACACTGTCACTCAGTCAAACCAGGTACCTGCATGAGATGTAAAGAAAAAAACTGCTATTGGAATATCTGTAAGCAATTTCTTTATAATTTACATTCTCATTCCTCGACACATACAATATTCCCCTTCACGGTGTAAGAATACGGTTCATTTGACTTCAATATCAAGCTACGACTTTGGCTGCTTGATCATAAAGGGCCATGAGGTCAAGTGTGCTAAACCCAAAAAGCATATCTCTTCATTTCTCCCCCTCTTATCTCTCTTCACTCAAGAGGTGATTACCTTCATCATTTTTTTAAGGAGGGAACTTTTCTACTGCAGCTCTAACCAAGAGGTTTCTTAACCTCTAAATGACCAGGACAGTCAAATCAAATCCATTTGCCATAACGGATGCAGTAAAATGAAATATTGCTGAGAAAAGAAAAGCCTATGCATTGCACTGTTTTGGCGGTTCAACAATTACTTTCTTTATTCTGCATCTGCAGCTTTATAAATTGATAAACCAAAAGGACATGCTCAACCAAACATTGCATAAGAAAAATGTTTTGTACATGGATTTTAGTGACATTATTAGTATCATTACTGACTATATATGTGTTTTTCTCCAGATAGCCTTGCTAGCCCCTAGCGATGCTATCCCATTATGTGTAGATGCAGAGCCACAATAAAGCAGAATTGATTTTTCTTTTTTTTTCCTCGACCCTTTGATTTTAAAGGACAAAGGAAGGGGAGTCCATGCAATGAAGAATCTGCCTTAATGGAACTGCAGAGAGATGCCTTGTCTGGTGGCAGGTGTCACTCAGAGGGACCTATTGTGTGTGTATTTCCAGGGACATGCTGCCACCGTTTCATGGAAAAGTCAAACTTTGTTGTAATTAGTTTGTGATAGGAGGTGGGCTAACAAGCTTAGGGACACATTTTGTTTATGCACTCCTCTGGCTAATTTCTCAGCTGGAGTGTTGTTTACTCAGTGCATACAATTACAAAACACATTAGTCTGCCCATTGGCCAATCTCATGGGGGACACACTTCATATAACATTTAAGGTTTATAAGCTGTCCATTGATAATAAGTAATTACATAGGAATCTGAAATATTTTTGTATTATATAGTTTTGCCTTGCTTTAAGACTGCTGATCACTCAGCTCATTACCTTGATATATATATATATATATATATATATATATATATATATATATATGTATACTGAAAAAATATGACAAATATTGATATTGTATATTAATTAAGGCCTACAGTTTAAAAACAGTAACAAAAAATAATAAAATAAAACTAACAACAAATACCTGCTCACATTGGGCAGGGAGTGCAAACCACAGTACCATCATGTCATAAGACTGCAGTGAAGTAAACAATGAATCACAGCAGTTAATCGCTGCTCTCTATTACCCAATGTGTCAAACCAAAAAATGGATCCCGCAGGTGTAGTTATTGTAATTAGGCTGCTCAAAGCAACTGGAGGAAAAAGCCTGTGCTCTTGCTAGTGGGGGGGTAAGACTGAGTGAGAGGAAAAGAGAGAGGAGCTGACTTCCAAGTGTGGATAAAGGGATAAGCTCAGACCAAGAAAAAATGCCATCATTTAAAGAATCCCTCCCTCAACAGCAACCCAAGGACAACCACGCCAGTGAAACTGACCCAGAGGTGTTATGGTTCATTGAACACATTCTCATCCTCCTGTCAACACAGTATTTTCAATACCTGAAGGATGATTCTCTGTAGCTGTGGTCGCACTGTAGGAACACAGTGCAGGGGGGGGGGAGGAGCACATTGTGACCTTTGAAGTACAGGAAGGTGGTCTCAATTAGCTGCATATCAGAGGGAGCAGGCTTGTCTTACAGTCCCAGTGGGAAAGCACTTTAATTACATCTAAGGAAGGTAAATATATGTCTTCATGACTGGGTTAGGAAATTGGCTGGGAAGCCTTGGCTGCACTATAATATCAGATTCTTTTAATCTTCATATTCACTTACAATGACTCAGACACAGTTAACCGCTTTTGGTAGTTCTGAGCAGAATGCAAGCTCATTTCTAAATATCTGTGGTCACAAAATGATTAAAGCAAAATACAAAAAATATGTCACACAAAATTATGTTTATGTTCTTCTGACTTTTCTCTAATCTATTTTTTTCTCTCTCTTGTAAAATACTGGGTACTTTCACCTCTTCATATTTCTAAATATTCTTCATAAAACTACTATTTTACTTAATATCTTGGTTATGGGCTAACAACGTATGTCCACACTAAAATCATAACCTGTAATGATGGGTCACCCAAGCAGATGTGACATCATCAAGATGTAATATGTAGAACGGACCTCAATTATTTTGCATCCTTAAAGCTTTAGTCTGTAACTTTTTGATATTAATGAACGTCCTTTACATTGAAGCCATTGCCAAATGAGTTGCTACAAAGCTGATTAAGACTATCAGCTCCACACAACTCTCTCTGTATTTCTCAGTATGGCTATGTTCAGAAGATTGTGTCGTATGGCGACTTTCGCGCGCACAAACTCGAGTGAAGATAATTACCTCTTCTAAAGAGTCCATCATGTTTTTTTTAATCCTCCTGTCCTCCTTGGCTACTAGCACCTGTGTCGGGGAGGGGTGGGGACGCGTGCACGATCACGGAAGGATTGTATCGTGGATGTGATGACAGTTTTGTTGTCATGACTTAGAATTCCTCATGGGGGCGACAGAAATTACGCACTATAGCTTTAAAAAAAATTGTCTCTTAAATGCATTCTTAAACCTTTCTTGAAGCAATAGTTCAACATTTTGGGAAATATACTTTTTTTTGAGGCCAAGAGTTAGATAATATCAATACCCCCTGTTCTGATACCCCCCCATCATATCTGTCCGGTACATAGTAAGCTACAGCCAGTAGCTTGTTAGCTTAGTGCCAAACTTTTACTTTAAGCCACTGTAACTCAAAAGAACACATTTTATTTAGGTGTCAGATACCAGCTTATTTAATTGATTACTTAGTTTAGAAACATTTCAGCATAGTAAAAAGGTGTCATACAACAGCAGTTTGGACCTTGAAGCACCAAAACATCATCAGTATACAGACGGTTTAATTCAGAGCTGGGTGTGCATGTCTTCATGCCTTAATAAAACCTCATCCACTGGGCATGCTGTTGACTCTGGAGGCCATTGTGTTTCCCAGCTGTGCGCACACTTAGAAGCAGCTGATAGATTTAAGAAGGTCACCTTGGCTTGGATGCTGTCACCTCTCTGCCGACCTGCCTGTCTTTCTTTCTACAGAAGCAACAGTCCTTAGAGTATGAGTAATTATGTGAGTGTGTGTAGCCTCTATCATCACACATACTCAACCTCTTTCAAAGCCTCACAAGAGCTACTGCATTAAACTGCTACATCTCCATCGATAGACAATTACTCTAGTCCAGAGGAGAATTTATCTCTAGGTTTGCCTTCACAAGAGAATAATTTGCAAATTCAATTGAGTGAGACAAAAGGTTAATAGTTGTGTGGGAGGCAGAGAACAAATAGTTTGCAAAGCAACTTGGTGGAAATGGATCCTTATCCGACAGAGGGTTAACAAAATTTTCTCTTAACATTATGCGTGTCTCCCCGGCACTAATCTGTATCAATGCATCAGGAAGCCAAATGGCAGGGAGTCATTGTGGGAATACAATAACTGACAGGCAGAAGAGCTTTTAAGACGGATAGAGAGAGGGAGAGCGAGGGGCAGAGGCAACACACAATGAAATTCTACTATGTAAATAATTAAACACCTGATGACCTACACAAAAACAATACAAATCGTTATAGAGTAAGTGGTAAAATGTACGATGATATCATTCAACATATAATATTGTAATATATAGTGTTATATAGATGGTAATTCATTATCTATATGAAATCAGTATAGATATTGCTTAACCATGAAAACATACAAAAACCCTGCATGCTCATGAATGTACTGTCTATGTGATTATTATTATATGTTTAAAGTCAAACTGAAATTAAAATCCTCTACACGTTTTGTGTAAGGAAATGTATTAAAAATGATTACTGGAACTATTATGGATTTGAAAAGATAAAACTGTGGGAAAAACAGTGACAAACAGTGTGTCTTCATTCCTCTGGGGGGGGGGGCATTTCCCATTGCAGTGTTTGACTGACCTTTGAGGACAAGCAATGCTAGGAGACGCCCTGTCAATTTCCGTGGTGCGCCACCATGGATGTATTATAAGAACTGGATACGGTGTTTGAGGTGGCGCCCCGTTCATTCCAATGAGAGTTGCTCAGTGGCGCATGAAGGATGAATGGCACAGCTTGGTCACTGTGTGGCCCATAGAGTAGGCGCACTAGAGACTTTTGCTGGCCGAGCAGTCTACTTCCAGTTTGGCGCTCGCTAACTTGAATGGGGAATGGTGAAATTCCACTGTTGGGCCACTGTGTTTAATTTGCTTCAAAGCCTGGCGCACTTTCAGGGGGCCTGTACGCCATGACTGTACCCGCCATAGCCCTGTAGCCTACAAATACACTGATACAATGCTGATGTTTTCACCCATAAATAACTAGTAATGTACTGTTGAGGTTTAAGTTGTGATATACTGTAAGACATCTGTCCCTTTGCAACATTATATATTAAAGTGTCTATATGTAACTTTCAGTTTGTGTTGATTTCAACGGCCCCTTTGGACAAAAGCGGTAGTGTTTTTACCACACCTGTCGTAAAGGTCTAGGAGTAAGCGTTACGGGGAGGTCATATAATTGCAATGAATGTTTTGCTCGGACAGAAAATCATTCATTTACAATAAGAGAATATGTTACAGATGCATCGTTGCATACGGTAACTTAGCCTACTTTGGATGTATCGTGAGCTAAACCGGGTAACGTTGTCACTGTCACTGTGTCATGAGCCAAAGCATAAAGAGTTTACGTAATAGTAACTTAATATAGCACATTTCATGAAACCCAAGGATGCTTTACACAAGTACAGGGGGACAAGAGAAAATAAACTAGTAGGCCAACACAAACACGAACTAAAAGGAATAACACGTCCACGCTAAATGGAAGGGGGACATAATTTAATGTTGGCTACTGACGTACAACCACATCGCGCAATCTAAAGTTATTTTAAGAATGAAATAGAAATATTACATACCCGAGGGCCAATTCGGGGACATTTTTGAATCATTTACAATCCCATAATTGTCTCCATCTGTTGAAAGCCAGGCAGATATAGTCATATAGATAGTTACATATAGTCATTTTAAATATCATATTATGTTTTGTAGCCTATTCACCATCAAGGGACTAATACAGGTATATCTTCTTTATTTTTTCAAGCCAATTAGCCTAGCTTACTAACGTTAGCACGGTTTCCCACTCAGCGTCACTTTCATGTGACCAGTTGTGGTAATGGCAATAACCTGACTGTGACATCTCACAGCAATGAATAGTCTAACCTCAGCACACTGCATTTTACTATGCAGTGTGCTGATGTTATTATTCTGTGTAGTGTTTCCAATCACTACACAGAATAATAACATGTCCAGTAAAGAGTAACCTATGGAGAGCTGAAATCACTGATGGGACTGACATAAACATACAAAACATACAATATTGAGGAGCAGATAGACGCCATGCCACAGAGGCCTAGTAGGATGTAGCATCACCTGCTGTCACAGTGGAAGACTTCCAGCGTGTTGATGTATGTTCTGTGCAGTCCACACAGTCAGCATTTCAGCATAGTCTTGTATTTAAGATAGTCTTTATTTAACATTTTCGTGGGAGTAAAGCAAATTCACAAACAAAACCCTGGACATCTGTTTGTGAGGCGTCTTGAGATATGGGCCTGTGGAGAAGAACGTGTGGCCGTTTATTTTGGTCAGTGACTTGCTTGAGACGATGATAAGCAACATCCTGCGCTGAACAGTAAGAGTTGGTTGGGCCTATTGTAGTGAAAGCAATTACAAAGAACAAAGAGACCTGGTAGGCAAGACAACTCTCATGATACTGTTTCATAAAAATGAAGTCTTGCCTTGTAGATATATGAATCCAGGAAAGGGACTGTTTCAGAGACATATGAGGGCAACTAAGTATTACTTTGTAATACTTACACACACATGCGAGCACAGAAAAGAAAAATACAAACACAGAGGATGAGACTGAGAAAAGACAGAGAGGTGCTTTTTGTACACACCACATTGTTCTTTCACACGTTGTGACGCTGGGCTCTGTTAACATGGCAGGTTACGTGACAGAAACCAAAACTTAAAGTCCAGACCGGAGGGCAGGACATTTTCTATTTACACTTACAATAAGTCATGGTTCCCTTTAGTGTAAACTCCGACGTTTAGTCCTGATTATATGTTACATTGTACTCAGTCTGAGTGAGCCTGGTGAGTTTCAGCACTTCTTCCATTGCAGGGGGAAAAAAGTATTAACAAGACAAGGCCTTGCTTGATTATTAGGCTAAATAAATAAATTAATTTGCAATGCAATTAATTTCTTTCTAAACATATGATGAATAATAACATTTTGTCATATGAATAATCTGTTTATTAGTCAGATTGCAAGTAACAAAAGGGTTAACACCATTTATCGAGTCAATTTGTTCTTTTCAGCAGATGACATTAGTAATTATGTTTTTCATCAGATAATCAGTAAACTGTAGCAAATCACATTTTTATATTAATCTTTGCAACCTTGATATTAACCCTGCATACATACTTAAGCAGTCTATTAACAGGGGATTTGCATTCCCTCATACCTCCAGTCATTTTGCTGTTTACTTGATGTTGCCAGCCAAGTTACACATTTATCATGGAGCCTTGCCAACTGTTTGAGGCTATGCCATTGTATAAACAGAACTCATCTCACTTTAATGAGGAGGAACGGTAATAAAACACAATAAATCTATAAAAATCTTGTTATGAATATTACCTCTACCTTCAATCCAAATGAAGACAAACTTGTTTGTTGTCATACTCGAGAAGTCAAAAAAATTATGACACACACATATCAGAAATTATTACTGGCAGTTTGACCAGCATGATATACTATAAATAGTGGTCAAAGGATTACAAAAACGCTCCAAATCAACACCTTGTTATTGCTTTCCAAATCAACCTATTTTTACATTGAACACTCCAGGTATAATCATACATCTAGTTTGTTATTAACCTCTATAAACAGATATCTGCATATGAATGCATAATCTGTAGGCAATAGGACAGGATTTTGGTATCGGAGGCATTCTGGTTTTTGTTTATAGTCCGAGTAGTATTGACATATCACGTTAGAGCGGGATTTGGTTGCATCCATGTAAACAGTCTGTGTGGAGCACAAAAGAGGTGGAACGCATTGGCCGGAATGCAATCTTGGAACCCATCGGCTATCATCTGATGACATTTTAGCTTTATAGTTTATTTATCTGCATTAATCTGCAGATATATGTTTATAGAGACGTCGTCTTTCAACACCAACTCCATTCTTCCATTTGAGGTTACTAATTAGACCCGGCGCACGGAAGGGGAAATCTTGGCCCATATATCCGATCGGCTTTTGCTCCCAGAAGCTTAATCGTCATCAGACTGATATCCGACGAGTTCCGAGATTGTTTTGTTATTTTGTTTACTTTGTTGCATTTTATATTAGATTGAAGAATTCATAGTTGGTACAAAAGTAACTGTAAAAGAACTAGAATGTGTGCATTAAATTGACAGTTAACCGTAACCGTAACTCAAACCATGAGGTGGGATGGGTTATCCCATTATATTCAATTACATTGTATGGTAATGCCATTCACAAGTACTGTAGTGTAGAGGATGATGATGCATAACATGTTTCTTAGACAGATTTTATTATGGCAAACTTGTGAAAGGTTTAGGCACTGTAATTTGACAATCTCATACACATCATACTGTCCTGTTACAAAATAATATTGTTTGATACTACTGTGTCTATGTGTATGGTAGGGATATCATGCATAATTCAACTCATGTCTAAGTAAGGGGGCTTAAGGTGAGACTAGAAGTTTGCAGCAAGTCGTGAGGCAGCAGATGAGATTGCTGATACTGGCAGGATATCACGTTGGCTGAGCGAGCTCCGGCATAAATAAATTGCTTGTGGCTAAGTGCCCACAGAGAGAGTTAGTATCACACAGCTGGGCTTGCTTGAGGCCTGAGTATTCTTTCTTTTTCTGAAACTTTGTCTGATACTTCTTTTTCAATAAGAGCAGCTGTAATTGAGCCAGTTACCTTATAGTGCCAAACAAGCAAAACCCCAAGCAGGGCAGCACACTCACGATTAAAGTGAACATCATTAATTAAAGTTGAAACTCACGTTATGCTGGTGGGCACATATATCGCACACCGTTACGCTACATGCCTCTCTCGGATAGGATTCCAGCCCCTTTATATTTAGTGAGAGGCATCAGCGGGGATCAGTAGAAGATCACTGATTTCCCCCTACAGCCACTCTCCATTTAGCTCAGCCAAAACCCCGTCACAGACCACAATCCCACTACTGTTCAACCCATTTGCACTACTCATTTAGGTAAAATAGGGACCATAACGTTTTAGCAGCCACACAAGTGAGAAAATGACAGCATTACTCACATGTTACATGTACTTGTGAACTGCCATTATAGATCATCGTTTATTAAATGGCACTTTATAGGCCTTCACACCTGGAATCAAATGGTCTCAGTAATCAAAAAGAGTTGTTTAGGTGTTCAAGAGAACAGAGAAAAAAAGTGGTTTGCATGCTGCATGTGTTTTACATGACTGACCATCAGCTCAATACCTGACAGAGGCCAGCTTTTTTGATTTCCAAAAAAGATGATCCGATGTGCCCCTATAGAAAGTGACAGCAAAGAAGAAGGGACTCACCTTATCTCAGTATTGTGATAAGGTCAGATTCTCTCTGTTTGATTACTTCCAACAAAGCTCCTTGTTATTCCCTTTTTGCGAGTCTCATGTGTATCAAAGTGTCTATTATAGGCAAAATCTTTCCTGCATTGTATCCTGGCATCTCTCAATCCATCTCACAACCAGCCTCTGAGGGATGACTGAAGGGGTGTTGGAGACAAGGTGTCCAGGATTTTCAGGATCTTGTAAGGACTGGGGATTGGGGGACGTAGAGTCTACACCTGTCAACAGAGGTGCCAGCCATCATCGTTTTGCAGAAAATACGATATGATAGGCGAATGGCCTAATATTTGGTGGTTTTCCCATAGTGGGTGCTGTTTGGGGAGAATGTCCAGACGGTTACTAATGACCCTTGTCTGCCACCAGCTCTGCCTAGGGAAACTGAGGAATGGTTTGGTCAGATTGATGGAGGAAGCTGAGAAAAGAATAGAAGTGTGGAGTTGCCCTTCCCTGCAATGTATACTGTATTTTTACACTGGGAAGAAAAAAAACGGGTTACTGACAACCTGTCTTTTTTCTGATTGTCTGTCCATAAATTATTAATGGGACACACTATTTCCCTTGAGCCTTGGCACAGGCATATTCTGCTATTTTAAAAGGTCCATCTTTTTCTCTGAGTCTAACGTAGTCAAGCGGTAGTGGTCACACAAGAGATATTTTTAGCACAAAAGGACAATATCCTTGGATTTGATTCCGTCTGACTTACTGAGTTATGTGGATGTTTGTGTGTTTGTGTGTTAGACGGGCACTTACACGACCAGTGGTTTTCATTAGGCCCGTGGATCAGCTCTCTCTGTTTTTACTGTTGATTTTACTGGTACTGACTAGCATGCAGTTGTCACTCATTACACCAAAGTCCATCCACTAGAGTGTGTCTGGCTGGCTCCACAACATTGGCTTGTCATTTCTCTCCAACTGGAGAATGAGAAGGAAAAGACGGGGGGGAAGGAGAAGGGGGAATGAGTGGCAGAGAATGAGAATGTATCGAATTGTATTGTAAACTTGACTGCAGATGTTACCAAATTGCTCCAAACACAATGAGAATGTGCTTAATGTTAGCTGAAGCTGTACGAATTAAACCAGAATCTACATGAAAGAGCTGGAGCTCTGGAGTGAATTAAATGGCAACGATGAGTGGATGTGACAGAGCTATCATGAAAAAGAAAGAACAACGGAGCATCAGGCATGTATCTGATTTAATCAGAAGTGATATGGGACTAATCCTTATGTTAGGTCTAAGAAACGGAAATGCAGATGGCAAGAACAGTACAACCAAGTCATCAGACATGGTCATCATTTGCAGACCCTGCCCTGAGGAGCAAGCTTAGGCACTAACAGTGTACAATAATGGTCTGACTCAGCATCCAGGCCTAATGCAAAGGGCAAATGCCATATTATAATAGTAAATTACTTCTTACTCAGTTGATCAGGCTATAAATTCATGACATTTACAATTTACAAGGGGATTATTGGGAGGCATTTTTATGGTGGATTTCTTATATCCTGAGTAGGGATGCACCAAATCCCGATTTTTGGGGTTCGGCCGAATACCGAATCCACTGGTTAAAATTCTGCCGAATCCGAAACCGAATACCGAATCCTACTCCCATCCTCAGTCCATTAACACAGTAAACACATTAATGAAGTAAACAACGTCCACAGCCTCTAAAATAGTTAAATAGTTAAGTAACAACTTAATGTTGAATTCACACGCTCTTTTCACATCGTAGGAAAGCACATCGCTATCGCCAGATGAGTGACAATTTTGTTTGGCAAATTTTCGCTAACCAGTGTATGATGAAGGCATGTTAGGTGGGTGAAATTAGAAAGCTAATGTTAGCTAACGTGCAGCAGCCAGCCGTTCGGTCGCTCCACTCCCACTGTAGGGAGACATTTGCCGAGAGAACAGCTGACAGCACAGGAGAGGCACTGTCTGGTTAACAAAAGTTTTTAGCTGTGACTGTCCTTCCTTTGCCGTACCTGAGGTTGTTGCATTTTGGCTGCTGTCTGTAGATTCCTTCATGTGTGGCTCATATTCTTTCGGATGTTTAATGCGCAGGTGTTTTGGCAGCAGCGATGTTGTGTGTTTGGGGTCCTTGCCGCCGCGTCACAGGTCGGTATTGCGGGTTGGGCGTGTGGCTCGGCTTGGGTCGCCTTCTTTTGGCTGTGGGTGCTGCTGGGCGGCGCTTTTTCTGCTCGTGAGTTCCATTTTCACTTTCTCACAGCGTACTGCGTTGAACGGTCCACCTATGTAACCACCTTCCCGTAATCAACGGCCGTAATCAACTGCGGCGTCATTACGTCGACCAGCGTAGCGCGCCTAGTGCAAACGTAGGGTTCGGTGGAAAAAAATTCTAAGGTTCGGCAGAAACTGAACCCCGTCAAAAAGCTCAATATTTGGCCGAATCCGAACCCAAATCCTGGAATCGGTGCATCCCTAATTAATCCTGAGGCACCATTGCATCATGTAAGGGTGAAGTCTGTCTTAAAATAACCCAATATAACAGTTTTTATTATCATTTGGAAAATATTGATAAGTATTTCCTCTTCATAAGTTGATGTAGCTGCTTGACCTGTTGCGCTAATAAACAGCATCTTGTTTTTCAAGAACGCTATGTCTCTGCTGGTAATGTCAGCTAACTTTACCGATTCTAAGATTCATGGATCTTGGATGGAAGGATTAAAGTGATTTGGAATAAAAAAATTCAAAATAAATTGCTGACATTAGGAGAAACTCATAAGAGGTAAAAACAGGAGGGTATACATCAAAAGGGCAACACATCGGTGGTAGAAAGGTTTAAGAACGGGATCCATTCATCCAAAGTCCCACTGAAAATTAAACAGCTAGGACATACCCTGTACAAATGCAGGTCCAAACATGGAAGGTACCAGACAATGCAGGTACCTTTAATAAAAGGTAAGCTAAATTTATTGTTACAAGGGCTGTGGATGTAGATAACAGAAATGCTAATTTTAGTTACCTATCTCATGTTTCTAAGCTAATAGTAAGAATGAGTGCACAATTAATGTAGTAAATTGGCTGTGGGTTGGACAGACAAAAACTTAAATTACCTTACTTGTTGACTAAAACTAACAATAATTAATTGACTGAAACTAAAATGAATATAGCCTACATTTTAATTAAAAGATCAACAAAGTCAAAACAACAAACAAACAAAATCAGGTGCGAAAATTAGCTGCTAACTGCTGATGCAATCAGTCAAAGACAATTTCTGCAATTTATATCCTCTTCAAATAACAGACTCCAAGGTCCCAAAGTCAATGTCGAAAATCCTCTGCATCAATATGAAATAAATGCCATATGATATACTCTGCCATCTGTGTATTTATAGATACTTTATACAACCAGCATATGGATTGAGTTATCTGTGTAGGCGCACTGTCCTCTCATTGCAGCATCACCATTTTCCCTACTTGCATTAATCATGCTTATGTCCCATAATGCAATCAAAAGCTTAATGGCAAACACGACCCAGCAGCACAATGCTGATGCAGGACATTTTTCTTGCTGGCATAAGTGGACACGTAAATAAGTGAGTTAGGGTAATCAGAGAATAGAGATAGTAGCGGCTCTGGGTATGTGTGCTTGTGTGCCTATCCGTCTACAACGTCAGCCCAATATCGATCACATTCACATTTGCAAGACCATGTTGGTCAACCTGCCTGCTAGTCTGACAGGTGTCCTTGTCGGCCTAATTCCTCTTGCACCTCTTTGTCTCGCCTTCTTTTCTTTTCCTCACTGGCATGCAGTAACCCAGGGGGCTGTCCGTGGGCCAGGTGTCCCAGTCGATACGAAAGGCACAGACAAATACAAAGGTGAAATAGAAAGACACCTGCTTCTGTGGCTACCTCTTTAAAATGTCGCCAGTGACCTGTACACAAAGTCACGCTCGCACATAACAAACGCTTTAGCACATAAACAAACCTCAGACACATAGGCAAACAAACACCATGGTGTCCTCATATGACTGGATTGAGGTCAGGTGGGAGGCATAGCGGTGTGTGAAGAATGCTTGGAGTAGCTGGATCAGCAGCTGTGTGGCACACTGAAGTAGGAGAGGTAATCACTATTCAGAACGCAAAGGCTCTTTATTATAGGGATACACTGCAATGATGCAAAGCAGTCTTGCGTGAAATTGAAGAACTGACATACTGTGTTTTCATCTCCTTTTTTATTTGTCAGCTTTGTGCATTTCAATAACAAGTTCAGCCAGTCACTCACTCAAGTCGAGTGACGTTGTGTTATTGTTTGCCTCTTTCCTCTCATGCTGAACTTTTTCCTTATGGTCGCACTGAATGGGTCAGCCGATTGAAGCAACGTACTTTCATGACACCTGAAAACTTGTGTGTCTGCATCTGGAAGGCTGAATCCCTGTCATTGAGGGAGAGAGACCTTCCTTTGACATGCCACAAAAATATGTCCAGAAGAATGGGTGATAAAGGGGTTTTGGGAAGAGGCTGTCAGCAAAAATGAATATCAGCACGAGAGGACACAACGCAGGCAACGGTTCAGTGGTTCACCACATCCTTGCAGTTATTCACAACGACAACTTTTCAAACACGGCTTTGCGTGACTTTTATTTATGGCATTTATGACTATACCTAGGTTATAAAGGGTATTCTGAACTTGTGTCAACATTTTTATTCTGGTTGGTTTTTTTATCGTGTTACGCGTCTCAGTTTATACAATTCCAATTAGTGGTCTTTTCTAATAATTAATCTTAATTAATCTTAATCTTAACTGGTAGTTTTGGTGCCTAATTTAAATTTTCACGTCGCGGCAAAACGCTCATATTTTGTGGACTAAATTTAACCATAATGTCCGCCAAAACGACCAGCAGCTCGCTGTGCTTTGTACCCGGCTCAAAGTTATCTATTTTTTCGGGTAACTCAACCACCAACTACCGCTGATAAAACGGAGGTCTGTAGCCGGCATCACAAAGCAAACAACTACCAACTGCTGCTCTGCGTCATGGAGCTCATAGCTAGCCGGCGTCATGTGACCAGCCAGCGGTCTCCTAATTTCGTAGGATATCATACGTTTTGGTGTGCATACATTTTCATACGGACCCGTTCATGAGAAGGCGTTGTGGTCTTACTTGGTCTGTCTGTCACTTGCGACTATTCTGCATGTTGCAGCATAAAGTTTTTCCGTTTTAAATTACTGTAATGTTTTGCCCCGCTAATGAAAGTGTTTATTGAGTTCAATGACTTGATGCTTCAACAACTTTGCTCACATAACTTGTTGAAAAGTTTCCTGTGCTGTCTGCAACTGGCCCTGCATGGCAGCGATGCACATGGAGGTGTTCTCGATTTGACAGACTCTAAAGCATGTGTTTGAAGTCTCTTAATACTGAGCTTCAGCGTTGGATTTTGTTGAAAATTATTGACATACCCAGTTCAATAGTCACTGTTCATTTCTCTTGAGTTGAAATATGTCACATGTATTACAGTTATAGTTTTGGCCATGGTTCTGTTTGCCATTGCTTATTATACATTTTTTTCTTAAAAAGGTGAATTATAGAGATACAATTAAGTTTAGTAAAGTTGCCAGACATAGGCATAGGCCATTATAACAGCTGATAGTTTTAAAATAAAGTTCCAAGTTTAACCAAACTCTCTTTTTCGCACTGCTTTTTCCTGCCAAACCTGCAGAATGTGTGCACACATGTAGTTTTGCAATAAACCAGATGGTTTGTTACACAGAACCATCTGAGAAGCCGTCATTGAAAACTATTTGAAAAACTACCATCTGTCTTTTAAACTCTTGCCAAAGCCAGCGATTCTGCCAAGATCTTGTGATATCGCGAGAATCCAGCTGCCGTGCAAGGAAAGTTTGGCAATGCATAAATAGATAATTGTACCAGTATTTTTAGGACAGTTGACCATTGTTTTCTTATAATAAAAATAAATAGTAATTATTTTTATAAAATTGATCATGTAGGTTATTAGCTTAAAATGGACCGATAGTGTTGCAGACTGTATTTGCATTTGAGCTGGAGAGTAAAATAGTATTAACTGATTAAATGTATTGCCAAAATTATGAAAGTAAGACCCACCTTATAAAACAGAAGAAAAAGGAAAGAAGAAGAAGAAACATATTATTTCTTGCCTTGTCCTTTGTCTTGTTCAGCAGTACACTAAACAGACATTTCTTATTGTGTTTCATCTTCCTTTCTCTGTTTTCCGTCAAACTCTCACTATGTCTCTCCATCCACTTTGGCATATCCCACTAGGCCTCCTGTCCCCACACTGCACTCTCTACAATGCGTTTGACCAGCTCTCACAATACATTTTCATTCCTTCTAGCTAAGCCCATTCTTCTGTATCCTGCCCTAAATTCTACCATCCATTAAAACACATAATATCCCCAAGGTTTATGATTAGATGTGATTTCCCATTTTATCGCTAACTAGTACAAAATCTGAAGTGATACAGAAGAGAGAGTATGAATTACTAATTATTAAACTATAATACTAGTTTACTTATGTATTGATATACATGACTTTTGGTCCTGTCTTCACTGGTGTTACTGAATTAAAAATAGATAGATACAATTCTGAGCTACAGTCATGTAGCAGGCATTGCTTACATTTCACATACTAGTGGACACACGCTGAATGGCAGTGATACAATCAGCAACTTTGGATCAAATATCAACCATATTTGATGATGGTAGGGCCATTCTACTAGCAGGGTGGTGATGAGACCCTGCCCATGTTCTGACAGTTCTCTGGAACTCATTTGGCATTCAACAGGAATTCATCCCATCTGTATGCGAACCCTGGGTTTGAGCCGTAAAAGATAAAAGCTGGATCGGCAGATATCATTTATGGCTAGGCATGGACCTGTATTAGATTCTGATGGTATGATAACCTTCAGCAAAAATATCACGGTTTCACAGTATTGCAATTACAGCTTTAAAATGTATTATTGTTTTAAATGTCTGGGAAAAAAACTTTTTTTTTTTTCTTCCATTGAACACAATGTATTTTATTTTTAAACACACTGCACACTGGCAGGGAGAGGGATTACTAAACTGCAGTTTCTCTCTTTGACTCATAAAAAACAGCTCATACCTCAGGAACGTAATGACAGAAAATGTTCGTGGTTTTGAAACCTTGACTTTTTCAAACTGCGGTATACCTTGAAACCGGTAACCGACCCATGCCTATTTCTGTCTGTCATGCTTTGTTTGGGAGATGGAGAGGGGGTATGTGAGTTGAGTCAAAATTTCCATAAAAGCAGGATTGAAGAGTGAAAAGGACTTCAGAAATGTGGTAAGTTTATGGACTTGCCCTGTGTTTGATAGTGTTGGTATTTCTGTTGTCTGAATCGTCAGTGCAAAAAGTCTTATCTTAAATATAAGAATGATAATAAACTGGGGTAAGAATTACTCTGTGCTTGAAAACTGAGTTATAACCAATCAGCTTGGTGCACAGAAGCACAGTAGTGAAGTTGAGCATTGCACCAACATTGTACTCACCACTTATGAATTAATGAAATGTAAGTAATTAGCTCATTTAACATCCATTTAAAGGGAGGCAGTAGCCACATATAATGCAGTAATGATAACATTTTCACATATTATGTTAAAAAGGAGATCTTGCCTTGAGATCAACTTTTGACACTGTTTCATTACAACTTATGTGTGCAAGCATGCCAGCTCTGTCGTTGCCATGGTGTTACAGCTTTCTAATTTAAATAGAATCTCTTAGATTTGCAATTTTAAGATGATTCATTCAATATTTTTTCTAATTATTTTTTTAAGAAGCGACACTGAAATAATTAAAAACCGCTTCTCATGTTTTAAGGCCATCGTTCCTCAGATCTCCCTGAAAGAAACATCCAAGTCCTTTCAGAGAGAGAAATAGAGGAACCAAAACAGAAAGCAAAGGCAAGGGAAAGAGCCCTTGCCACCCAACCACAGCAGTGGTGGAGGGGTGAATAGGCAGAGACTGGTGAAATAGTAGAGAGAGACTGTGGGTAACATTGCACGTTGGTATAGTGGGAGGTGGAAACTGGGTGTATGGAATATGAAAAGCCCTAACACTGTTATCGTTGACTGTCTGCCTGTGCAAGATTCGATGTGACAGCTGAGCAGGGCTGTGAGGGCAGAGATGAATTCACAAATGGTAGCCCAAGGGACCAGTGGGTTGGGGGGAAGGAGGTGGGAAGGGATGAGAGGGTGACGGTGCATGCTGGGGAGGGAGGGAGGGTCGGTGGTTATGGAGGGCTAGCGAGGGTAAACTATCTGCAGTGCAGCCAGGATTCTCCCTCAACCTCATCGCCCTTTGTTGTGATGTCCAAATAAAACATCAACAATTGACCATTTATTAGTTCCCATTCTATGATGAGACACAGCTGAGGAAAAGACTTTATAGATATTTGGTCGTGGATAGTTGTGTGAAGCCTTCATAGCACAAGGATTCATTGAAGGTAAACAACAAGGTCAATACATATAGCAACTACAAAGTCAAGCTTAAAGCAATTGTTGCACATTTTTGGAAATATGCTTATTTGTGTTCTTGCTGAGTTACATGATGAAGATTGATACTACTCTGTCTGTAGGGTAAATATGAAGCTACAGCCAGCAGCTGGTTAGCTAAGCTTAGCATAAAGGCTGGAAACAGGGTAAAAGAGCAAGCCTGGCATTGCCAAAGGTAATAAAATTCATCTAACAAAAATGAAAACAGTATATCTCAATTTTTGTTGAATCTGTAGCGATTTCCTGGAGTCTCCGCTGGTTGCCTGGCACCCTCACGGTGATGACAAGACTCAGGAAGGAAGTCAAGAAAAACTCCTGCACGTAAACAGCTCTAAAACCACAAATTGACCTGATACAGATATAATGTGTTTATTTTAGAATTTTAGAGGTGCTTCAACCGGCTGACGTGAGTCATCCAGCGGAGTTTTGCGGGCGGGTAAAATGGGACCTCCAGGCACTGGCACCGTTCATCTGCATGTCCAGCAGTACACAAAGTTGGTTAAAAATGGGCAGACTTTAACGCTGGCGCTAGCTAGCTAGCTTTGGTTGGCAAGGTGTTACCTGAACAACATTAGGCCAAAGGTGAAAGTGTTTTTACATTCTCCCACATGCAACTGTCTTGTCACCGGCCCATTTCTCTAACCTTCCATCTGACGCTGCCCTACATAAAAGGGACTGTCCTTTCCTTCCTTTTGGACAAATTCACCAGATGCCAGGTTAGCGTTGATGCTAATTCCTGCTATGATTTGGCTTCCAATCCTCCCTGAACACTATCACTCTATGTCCCTGTACCTGTTAAAACACTGGGGTAATACCAGATTGCAGATGACATTAGGCTTCAATCTATCAATCCATCATTGCTCTGTACCTTCTTCCATCTCAACCACACACACATACCGTGGCAGAACAACGAAGTTCTCCTCTCAGCACAGGCAAAATTAATCACAGATGACACCAAGAGTGAGTCTGACAGCATTTAGAAGTGTGTGTGTGTGTGTGTGTGTGTGTGTGTGTGTGTGTGTGTGTGTGTGTGTGTGTGTGTGTGTGTGTGTGTGTGTGTGTGTGTGTGTGTGTGTGTGTGTGTGTGTGTGTGTGTGTGTGTGTGGTGAAAAGTGGGGAAAGAGAACATTTGAAAAACCATTTAGCATTTTAAATAGCTGCACCATCTCCAACTCAGCCGAGCCCCATTAATTAAAAGGACATGCCCCGTTGAAGCCCAAATGAAATCTCACTCTTATTCACTAGAAGACGTCTGTAAGAATGATCTTTTCCCTGCCCCATGGTAAAACTGCATAATCTAGGCTCCAGACTTGATCATAATTGGATGAGGATGATTTATGCCAGGTAGAGAGAAATGATGAGGGGGAAACCTACTCCACCACTTCACCCTAGCCCTCCTCCTCCTCATCTCTCCTTGTCCCCTTACACTCACACTCTCTCACAGTCAGCTCAAGAGGATGCCATATACTCCTGTATACACTTAAGCGGTGTTTGGTGTTTTAAGCCTCCAATGTCGCACTAGGATTAGGCAATGTTTATGGTTAGGGTTAAGGTTAGGGTTAGGTGCCTTGAATTCGACAGTCGTAGCGCTGCCTTGAAGTCGACTTTGGGGGCTTCAAACACCATCGAGCCACTTAAAGGAACACGCCGACTTATTGGGACTTTAGCTTATTCACCGTAACCCCCAGAGTTAGATAAGTCCATACATACCCTTCTTTCTATTCTCTGCTTGGGGCTTCTCAGGTGCTGCAAGCATATCACTCCGCCCAAGTAGCAGAAGTAGCACTGCTTCACCTTTCTGAGAATATAGTTCCCAGTTTATATACAGTTAGAAGATGGCTGTGTCTCATGTGACTTTGTTATTTGTACACGCTGTGACTATACAAATCACAACATGTAAATAGGAACATGTTGGCATTATTTTGTCACTTATTTGGAGCAGTAGGCTAGTTGGAACCGATTACCTTCAGGATCCGTGCTAGGCTAAGCTACCGGTGGAGCCGTCGGAAAGAGTTACAACACGCACGGAGATGAGAAGGGTATGTATGGACTTGTCTAACTCTGGGGGTTACGGTGAATAAGCTAAAGTCCCAATAAGTTGGCGTGTTCCTTTAAGCTTCTAAGATACTGAGGGATTTCTCAATTATCTTGATTGACATTTTCATCTTATTGGGAGAGTTGTCGTCACTGTTTTGGCATGTTTGTGTAATTTCAGAGGGTTTAATTTGCACTTGATTTGTCGAGTTGGTGCTGAGCTCTGAAGCCAATTTTAAAGTGTAAATGTGATGATTGCACTTGCAAAAACCATTTGCTGTACTCTGTATAAGAATACAATATTATTGTTTTATTTACATATACATATATATTTACGTACAGCATTTCTACCCTATTCTAAGGCCTTTAAAGTCACTTAAAGGCAAACCATGCTGTGACCACATCAAATGTCTGTGTTGATATAGAGTTGACGTCACATTCACAACATGCTGAGCTGATAGTCCCTTCAATTCACTGGATTGGTTTATTTTGGCTTGTGTGGGAATGTTCAGAGTGCCTTAGTTATCGATGGTTACATTTTATAGCTTATAAATCATCATCAATGAGTCTGGCTCAAGTCTGACGTCATTAAAACACACATTTCAAGTAAAGACTGAACTCTCTTTCTATTCAAATTGAGTATGACTCAGGTTTGAGTGAGCATCGCATGTGCCCATGTCTTGCTGTGTGGCTGTGTAGCAAATGAATACCCTTATCAGTGACCTTGACCCTCTAAATTTAGATGCAACCGGAACTTTTGTGTGCATTTGTGGTTGTGTATGTGCGTAGGCAAGCCTGAACATCTGCATTTGCATTTATGGTTTTATTCATGCATTAGTAGTTTGCACTATTTCCTTTGCTGTTACTTGCTGTGGGATTTTACTTGTGGCTATCCAACCTGCTCAAATTTCAAGTAGCTGCACACCTTACCCCAGAGGAAGGTCCTGGGGGAGGTCTTGTTGTTTGAACAAAACTTTCCACCATGTCTTACTGTAAAAAGTAAAGGAGGCTGCTTGCATAGTGCTTGCACATACACAAGGGAGTGGGGGTGGGGGGGAGAAAGCAAGAGCAGGGCAGCTTTAAAAATATATCCGCAAAGGGCTTTTAACTTATTCAGTGCTAGAAAACATAGTTAATTCATGCTATTTTATGGATTACATTGTAGACACACATATTGTAGAACCTACAGTAGGCTGTGTGTTGCACAGATACATGATGAAACTATTTCCGATGCACATGTGACTTGTGAATATATTTTAAAAAAGAAAAAAACTACTACCCCTGATAACCATACCATATTCTCCATCCACAGCTTGTTAACTCTTTTCAGAGATGGTATAATGAAAAAAAAAGAAAAGGTGAGATGGTATTAATGCTTCTCCCACCATACAGTACATTAGGAGCGAATGCATAGCTAATGAAATGGACGACACAGACAACATGTTGCTGATACAAAGGTAATTACAAACTGCTGCCACTGCAGTACCTTCACTGCCTCAGTCACGTGCTCACAGCCCTGAGCATGACTTAGGCAATGCTCTCTTCTTACTACTCCTCTCCCTGCCTGTCACTGCTCCTGTCGATCTCTGCCTCTCCCTAACTTTACTTTAGTTCTCTGCTGTCTATCTTTATTTGCACAGGCTTCCATTGTATGGCCAGTCACTGTATAATTGTGCAGGTCAGTCAATACGTTTTCTCTATAAATATTAAATGCATATAGTTACATTGTGAATAAAGTGTTATCTCATATAGGTCATTATTTCCAGCACAAATGCATATTATGACATCCTGTAAAGGGTACTACTTAAAGGATACGGGTAGTGTTATTTTATATTTTTATTATTATTAACCAATCTCATTAGAAGATCAAAACATCTGTGCAGCAGTTCAAATACTATAAAACGTACTATTTACTAATACTTTAAGTATTTATGTACCATTTAATACCGTTTACTAAATAAACAAGATTCAATTTTCAGATTCCATGGCCATCCTGCATGTTATTTTCAAATACAGATTACACATTTGCCATAAAACTGTTCAGTTGCCCTTCTCTTTTCACTTATATCTGAATCTGATCGCCATAGGGCAGTGTTTTAAGCTTGCGACAAAACACTCACCTTGTGACCCAAGTAAACATTCAGAAATCCAATAATGCGGTGCATAAATTAAAAAAAACTTGCTGATGCACATACTTCAATGCATGAGTCTTTTGACTAATTTATTGCTGCCCCTAAAGCAAAAATTCTAATTACAATGAAACACGTAGTCTATTTGGGGCTCCTGTTGTCATAAAACTGCAAAACATTCTAACCCAAGCCATTGCAAATTTGTGTGCCCCATACACAGTAACCATTTCTATCAATTTCAGTTATCAGTACATACAGAACATATAAAATGAAATGGAAATCCTGCTATCTGCATGCTACAATTAGATCTTGTAATCCATTTGCGAATATCACACCCTTAAGCTCATGCATTAAGGTCAGAAAGCATCTATACATCTCCAGAACCTCTTTGTATTATACAGTATAATATATAATATGGATTGGGTGTCCAACAACTGCAGATCCCTGTCAAATGCTGTTACTATTCTAAATGTGCGCACAGCGTAAGCTGTGTTGCACACACATCTCACTCATTCTTGATTAGCATATGCTAATATGGCTGTAGGTGAAATACTTAGGAGTAATTACAGTGTCATGAGACAGAGGGGTTTTGAAATTGCAATTCATTGATTATGTTACGGCAAAGATTTAATGGGGTGGATGGATGCTTGTAGGCAGCAAAATGAAGTTGTAAAACCACAGATGTTTCAGAGATCCTGTATTGCAATGATTACATTGTGGGATGAAAATGACCATGTGCTTGGACAACAGAAGTGGTAGCACTTGCATTAGAGTCTGCAGGCTAATCCCATTTACTGTTCCAAACCCAACAGACGGCTCGTTAAGCAAAGAAACAAGGTTTAACAACAAACTATTATGCACAGAACCTTGCACTGCGAGTGGAACTGCAACACCTGCCGAGACCCTTAAAGCTAATCTGGGAGAAATCCTTTGAGTGAGACATTAACTCAGCACAAAAGATATGAAAAGCTCAATTAACATTTAACCAAGTGATGAAATACAACATTACAAACAAGTGCGCCTCTGGGCACAGTGAAAATAAGCCATCATTAGCCAGATGGAAATTATCAAAAAAAAGATAATAAGCAGACCTCCCCCAGTGCAAGGCTGTGCAGGGTGAAAAAGTTAAAGATGTTGTTTTTATTTACCAAGGATAAATATTAAAAAAAGAATATTCACAAGAAAAATACAGTTTACCTCACAAGGTGCAAAAACTAATTTCCATATTTTACTGACTAGAGTTTAATGCTATTTTTGTTGGTAATTTTAATTTAAAACAAGATTTATTTCACTCTGCTAAACAATGCTTATGTCCTCTTACTGTTATTTCAGTCACTGGACTGCTGTGTAGTAGATAGCAATATTGATCTCAGTGTTGGTGGTCTTTGACCCACCAAACAGCTCGCTTATCTCGTCCCTGCATCACAATAAATTGAAACATTGGGAGCAGAGGTTTGGATCGCAGGAGGAAGCGTTGCTGCCAGAGTGCTGTTGGTCCCAACCTTTTCCCCTCTCACGCGTCACCCTTTAATAAAGTCATATATCATTGTAGGGACTGCTTATTCTGCTGTTGTTACTCTTGAATTGCACTGTAGTAACTGTAGTTGCCTGCCGCACATACGTGTGATGTTTTCCTGAACCCAGAGATGAATAAATAATTGGTTTTTGATTAGCCCTTTATCATTAAAAATCACCTCACTATATCTCAGAATCTGTTGAATTTCAATCTGTTCCAGTCATTGATATTTTTCTTCTCCCCCAGCCTGACATACTGATATACGTTTATGCTGCAGTTCATGACTGTGTCTGGACTCTTTGTAAAACACAATAAAGAAAACAATAAATCTACTCTTTACATATTCCCCTGCACAGTGATGTGCTCGCAATATCCTGGTTGCAAAACTGGAATGCACTGCCATAAAGTGAAGGCATGTGTTGCTATTAGAGCCACATTCAAGGCTATACAATATACAGATATGATTTATGAAACACCGCCATCCCCCCTCCGATTCCCATCTATATCTGCTGCTATAATTACACTTAACGGCATTTTTCTTGTACTTGCTGCACAGATTGATGCACATAATTTATTTAGTTTGAAAGATTTTAAATAGAAAGCATCAAACCACAGAGTAACCTTGGTGCCTTATCCAAGTGCAGTAACATCGCTGTCACTTTTAAGAAAACAAAGGGTGAATATGAAAATGTATTTTCTTTTTAACACAACCTTACAAAGGCCACAATTAGAAGGCAATGACTCCCTCTGTTGTTTTTATCAACACCAATATGAAAATGCAACAAATAGCTATCAAGTTAATTGACATTACTCTGATTATAAACTGTATATCTACAGTAGGGAGATAGGAGGCTTCGGAAACAGGCTGAAATTATGCTCAAAGTCCCTGAGGTGTGACAAGGTGCATAGCATCGCTTACATGCAGGGAAATGGGTAGCCGAGTTGTCACTGACTTTTGGCTAACGCAGCATCATGAATGAGCTGGTATTCAGTCTCAAGAACCTTTCAGCAGTATGAATGCATGTTTTATCGTGGAGATAGAATGTATGACTGTATCAATCAGTCTCTCCATATTTGTTTCCAATCTACCCTGCACAGTTATGGGATATGAGTCAGTGCCATCAATATATTTCCTACTGTCCAGTATTCCATCAGCATTATCTGCTAGTTAATGTATGAACCGCTGCTTTCTGTTGCCAGAGGGACAGGACTTGCCCCCTCATCTAGAAACACCAGATATAAAATATAAAATGAATATTTCATAGTGCTTCAACGCCAGCCAGACAAATTTATGTGGACATCCCATCAATAAATGGTTGAAAGATTGATGAAATATGATGTCCCGGGTGGAGCATGAAGCAGCTGGTGGCAGTGTTGGTACAAATGCTATTTTTGGAGAATCCCTGGTTCTTTCCTTTAATCTATTGGGGCAGCCAATTGATGCATTGTTGCATGCATTATGTGGTCTGGGAAAATGGAAAGCAGAAGGACGTCACAGGAGTGTCCCATCTTTGTCACAGTGCGTGTAAAATCCCTCCTCATATGTGGAAAGAAACATGTGGGACTAACTGGAAATCAGTTTGCAAATGTAGCTTCTTTTTTTTAACTAAAAGTGTCCAATGGCAACAACTATTAGCTTGCTAACATATTACCTTTTTAGATTGAAAAGTAATATCTGACACCTTAACGCAATGTTGTGTAATATTTATGTAAACTTGGCTGATGAAAAGTATATTTAATAAAAATAACACCATATAGCCTACCTCAAATAAGTAAACATAATGCTAATACATCGGACTCAATCACTTATATCATTGGTTAATGCATAATCATTCTAGTCTGCATGAATATTACTTAATATTAAACACGTTTCTCCTTGTATGCAAATATGTTTACAACTAAATCATAATTACATTTACAAAGGATTGGCAGTGAAGTTTGACATATCACTTGGCCCCCTAAAACATATCTTACATTTTGTGATGCGAAAGTGACTTTCTGTTTAAAGCTGATTGGGTTTGATAGGACAGCACTAGTAGTTACAAAGAGGTATGAAGCACAAACTTATCAATGGATTTACGAATAGCTGATGCAACACAATCCTGAAATTGAGACGTCCAGAGACTGTAAAAGATTAATGAGCAGAAAATGATCATGTGCTCTCTCTGCCTCTGTGACATTTGTCTTCCATTTCCAGGTCTCAGGGCATGTGCCTAGAGGGTTGCCTGGAGGGCCACGGGTCATCCATGAAATCTGAATGGATTCTGAATATGGCCATAAAAAAAGCAAAGCTCTAAAAGCCTATTTGTATTTAATTCTGGCACCAATACAGTGACTCAAGGCATGATATTTAATAAACTGTAATTTACATTAATAATAGGGAAATGCCTTTGCTATTAGAGTAAAAGAAAATGTAATTCAGAGTTCAATCATATGCAAGTACTTCTATGTGTGCATCTGGCATAAATACAGTATACATAATGTAGGCCTACTTCTCACAGAGTCACTGAAACAAGATGTAGTGTACCAGTGTACCTTTGACAATGGAATAGTGATTTATCCATTCTACACAACATCTGCCTCTCAACTCATTTTGTGGTAGTTTCATAGCTGGCCTACTACTCTCTGACATAAATAAATTAGTTGAATGTCAAGGCAAATGCTGAATGTTTGTACAGAGAAACCCACAAGCCAAGGATAGAGGGACCACACAATATTAGATGTGACAAATGACAGATCCAAACCCCTGAAACGACCTTCAATGTATTTGACATGGTCCCATCGTGCCGGATCTTTCAAATTCCTCTTGAACTTTTCTTTTTATTTTGCAGTAAGGAACACAGTTGAGCCTAAAGCAGCTCCTGCATGGGTTTGAAGTAATGTGCTTTAGACTGACAGTGAAGATAAAGGGCCAGGACTTGGGGTGAGGAGGAAAAAACAACAACTCTGAGGTCTCCAGATAGCTTACTGTAAATTTGAAGGTTATGCAGTAGCTCTGGCTGGTAGCTCTCAAATACTGGTCTTATTTTGGCATAAAGATTCAAGTGTCCCAGAAAGCTACTGTAAGCAGTTAATATAGTCTACATGATGAGCATCACACTGAAACAATTTTGACCTTCTTATTCTCTCCATAAACACCCTTGCAGCCTCTCAATTAAATGACAAGGCTAATTGCCTTGTTTAAATTAAATTAAATTTGCATCATTGACTTCTTCGGGGTTGGCAATTCTAGCCCAAGCCTAGGGTATTTTAACAACATCTTAACTGTGTGCCAGTCATGCATGATTTATATGAGTTTTTTTTTTAAACCACAATAAACATACAAGGATGATGATACCACCAGTTCAGTGGAATTATGAAATTTCAGCTTCTCATGTGCCATTTGATCGATAGGAACTGCTATTTGAGAACAGCTGTGCTATCTTGTCTAAATGGAGGAATTTACTTATTGACTATAAAACTAAAAATTAGGGCTGGCAAAATAACGCGTTCATTTTGATTAATTAATCTGAGAAAAAATAACGCGTTAAAAAAACATAACGCAGATTAATCCATTCCATATTGACGTTTGACCCGGAGCCGTTCTAGCCACCATTGGACTGTAAAATGAAGGAGGGAGACGAGAATGTGCTGCCTGGATTATTAATTGGAACATTTACTTGTAAAAATCTTCTTCCTGCCAACCCTGGCTACTGAAATCTGGTGCCACTGATATGTCTGCGCTTCTCTCTGATGCTCTGAAGACGATACAGGCAACACAAACACCGCTGCACGTGATGCTAGTTAACACTATACTCGACAGCAGCTAACGTTAGCCTACCGCTAGCTAGTAGCTAGATTAAAAACGGTTAAAATGCTGACAGCTAACGCTAAATGGTGTAAAGTGTGACTGTGTTTTACTGTAGAGGATTCAATACCGGTATGTAACAATCTGCAGCTGCCATCGGAGAAACAACACAGACGGAGAAACTGGTAAACTACATCGTCGTGGTGCATTTGAAGTTATTGTAAATGTCCTTTTCCCATCTGGTGGTTGTTTTTGTCGTTCAACAGCAATTTACTAGTGAAATAAGTTATTGTTATTGTTATACATTATTATTAAATCATTTAATTTTGACCATATGGCCTTAGCAATAAACAAGGCATTCTTTAATGTCACCAACTGTTGTTTAGTACCCTTTTTTTTTCTTTTCTTTCAGGCACCGTTAATTATGTATGCGATTAATTAATCACAGAGTATGTAATTAATTAGATTAAATGTTTTAATCGATTGACAGCCCTACTAAAAATATAAACACATTCCAGTTCCTTTGCAATTTCTTCAATATACTGACATTACAGATACTTCATGGTCTGACTGACTGCAGGGTTCTTTATCCAATGCGTGTCATTTCCTCACTGCAATTACCTAATTGATGGCAGTCAGAGTGCTAGCCTGAACTCAAGTGCAAATTAGAGAAAGACTTCTAATATGGAGGTTTTGGATGGAAAGCAAATATTTGCATCACAAGTTGGCATAACATCCTATGATCAGCTGATTACCATAGTGATGAGAATCTTCAAAGGGAAAACATTCTTCTTCGGGGGTTGAGCTCAAAGTTATAGGTTATAAGCTGCAATATTGACTGTCTCTGAGGGCATGTTCTGCTCAGCAGCAGGAATATGGGACACTCCACTGTTGAATATAATGAAGTGGGGGGAAAAGGCAAAAGCTTACTTTTGGAAGAAGAAGAAGAAAAAAAGGAGAAGCATGCCTCGTTTTGACAGAGCTCATTATCTTCTCTGAAGGTGGTTGAGGCTTTAAAAAGCAGCAGTAGCAGAAAGAACAGTAGAGAGGAGAGGTGTTGGAGATGGAATATCCAGAGAGACTTGAGATTCGTGATGTGATGAGATTTATACTGTGGGGATCCATTTCTTAATTATTCCTCTAGGACAGCCATTTCCCTTCCACTCCCTGGCTATAAAACGCCCTCCATATGGCACCTTTGGCAAAGGGCATGATTCTGCTCCTCAACAGACAGGCATCAGGGGTGAGCCTGGCCATCTGAAATGTGCTGACACCTCACTTTTTGGAACAGTTAACGGGGTAGAGGTAATGGGAGGAGTGGGGTAGAGCAGAGGGAATAGTGTATTTAAAAGAAATGTCCCTTATTCTTTCTTTATTGCAACAGATGCAGGTTCCATGCTCTTAATCATATACTGAAAGTTAATATTAGTCATTGGACACTCTCTCTAGGGGGAACTATAGGGTGCTGTTTGAGTTAAGTAATGGAAAAGTAAAAAGGGGTTTGGATGCCCTGCCGCAGTCCGTTTTGTGGTGTGGGGCTGATGCTGATGCGTCTCTCTCTCTCTCTCTCTCTCTCAGCACTGCAGCACTAGAGCAACAGGATGGATCTCTCCCTTAATGTGTGTGTGTGTGTGTGTTTGAGAGAGGGAGACAAGACGTGAGATAGGGGAGTTGCAGATATTAAAATGAAGTCACAGCACGTCAGGGCTGTAGCAACATGCAGCACCGATATTGAGATAACAAGCATGTTGAAACGGAAGAGAAAACTGTAAAGAAACAAAGCGGCTCTGACACCCCTCAGAAGATTTTTCATCCATTTGTTTGAGGAGGGTGTTGAAATGGAGTGGCATGCTGCCAGTGATGAGCTCTCGTCTGTGATTCACTTCATCAGATGTGTCTTACAGAGTGAGGACGGAACATTTCCCTGAAGTCCTACACTTAATATTTGAAGCAAAAATGTAGAAATTGATTGATTGGAATTAATGGTTATTATTCTGCTGGGGGAGAGGATGAGTAATGCTTAACTCTGGTGTGTGGCTGAATGTGTGCACTGTAACTTTTCTCCTACTGCAATACACTCAGACCTGTGCTGTAATCTAAGAATCGTTCGGACTCACAGTTACATACAGGGCATAGACATAATAGATGATATGCATATTGTATATGGACTCAGCATACATTAAGTACAACTATTGTTGGAAATTGCCTATATGTATAGTCCGCAGTCCTGAATAATAAATGACATCCACCACAAAAGTGGTTCTCCTGCTCTGTTGAATTAAGTATGATTGATCCACATATTGCCACTGGAACTGTAGGAACCACTTAAACACCATTGCCATCAATTGGGTCTTTCCAATAGCAGTGCAGGAGGTGTATATGTGGAGGGTTGTTGCTGGATAAGCACTGAGTAGCAAGGTACAGGCCATTAAACTGTGCACTGGATGCTCAGAATGGGAAGCCGCTCTGTGACATCACGCTGCCAAAGAGGGATGGCTTAATTAAACTTCCATCCGACAAATATTCATGTGCGTTTAATGATCCCGAATCACTTTATTCCACATGAATTATGAATATGAATGAACAAGAGGAAAGGGCAGCGGAAGAAGGGTGTGTTGTGTATTGGTTGGAGCCTAAAGCAAGGTTGGATGTTGGCGAAGGAGAATGATGTGTCTAGCCACCAGTCAATCACTTCACACAGTCCCACCAAACGCTTCAGGAAAGAGGTCATAATTGGAAGTGAGCATGCAGTGTGTGTTTGTGTAACCTCATTACAGTAGCCTTGTGTGGAAGCACTAAACCGCCATAAGATTTCACCCTTGATCTGACCATAGCGGGGATGGCTGGTGTGGTGGCCTATTTCTGGGGTCGGGCCCTGTCACTTCACCCCTCGAAGAACGCTCGCTGACTACTATCTTGCCCTTAAGCATTGCTCCCATTTTATCATGCTATTTTCTTCCTCTATTAATTAAAACAATGCAGCCAAGTCGTGTGTGCAGGCATCCCAAAAACCGAGTCATAAAAACAGCACTCACGTTAATGACGCTGAGTATAGGATGTGGTGTGTTTTCGTGCTGATGTGCATACCGCTGTTTCATATTTAGCTCCGATTGGGTTTCTGTAATTGCTATAAATTAGCACAATGGTTTCATGCTTGAGCACCACTTGTTTCTAGACAGATTAAAAGGCATCACAGTGCTCTGCGTGTCAATGTCTTGGATCATAAAGTAAAAGTAAGGTAATTCTGTGAGTTTCTACAGTACATTAAACTTGAACAGCTGAATGCATGTGTTATGTAAAATAATGAGTATTTAAATATATATTTTAGTGACATATGATGCGAACCACTGATGAATTAGAATTGAACCTGGTACACTACGTCACTTTTGCAAAATCTGGAAAACAAGATATTAACTGTTCAGACACTCGCATCGCACCTGAACAGCAGCAGAGGCGTTATTGTATCCAAATATAATAATACCATATTCCGGATGATTTCCAATGTAAGTACATGTACTGTAAAATAGGGCTGGGATGATATGCTTTTGTCCTGATTCGATTCTTTCACGATACATGGGTGCCGATTCGTTTTGTATTGCGATTTTCATTTATTGCGATTCTAGAAGTATTGTTATTCGATAGTATTCAGTATTGCCATTTTCTTTCCTTCTTTAACAAAAACAAAAGTTGAATACTACACTTCTAGAGACAATATATCATGAGACATTTCTAAATACTATTTGTTTTCTTAAAAAGAATGCACATCACATTTAATTTGTAAAGAAGTACATGTATTTTCTGCATTTTCTGCTTCGCTCTGTTTAGCTGGAAACATATGATGTAGTCGCTGTCAGTGGTATGGTATAAACAGAAAATATTTAGGTGAATCATTGGCACAAAAAAAATAGATAAAAAAAATGAATTACGATTCTAGGGAAAAGAATCGATTTAAAAAAAATTAATCCCGATACGATTTTCAATTCTATTGTAAATCCATCCATCCATCCATCTTCGTCCGCTTATCCGGGGTCGGGTCGCGGGGGCAGCAGCTCCAGCAGGGGACCCCAAACTTCCCTTTCCCGAACCACATTAACCAGCTCCGACTGGGGGATCCCGAGGTGTTCCCAGGCCAGGTTGGAGATATAATCCCTCCACCTAGTCCTGGGTCTTCCCTGAGGCCTCCTCTCAGCTGGACGTGCCTGGAACACCTCCCTAGGGAGGCGCCCAGGGGGCATCCTTACCAGATGCCCAAACACCTCAACTGGCTCCTTTCGATGCAAAGGAGCAGCGGCTCTACTCCGAGCTCCTCACGGATGACTGAGCTTCTCACCCTATCTCTAAGGGAGACGCCAGCCACCCTCCTGAGGAAACCCATTTTGGCCGCTTGTACCTTGGATCTCGTTCTTTCGGTCATGACCCGGTCTATTGTAAATCTGTTCTGTGGTCACCTGACTTTGGCTCAGGAACTCTCCGCTTAAACTGAAAAATACAAATATTCCAGAGAATAGCTCCATGGACAACAATACCACCTCCCTAACAAGCCAATTAGAATCCTTTAATATTATGAGAAACCTGAAAGTGGGCTACAGGCTAAAAGAGAAACATGAAAGAGAATATTCCTATGACAATCAACTCCAATTCTTTTCTCCACATAAAAAAACCCAAAAAACTAAACTCTTCAAATACAGCGTTTTTTTCTTCTTCTGCAGTGCATAGCAACCATCCCCACAGAGATGAAGCCCCACTAATGCAACAATGCAACCCTGGCATAACCAGTATCGTTGGATCAATGCTGCCATCTACTGCTACTTTTCTTCACTCTTTGGATACAGTATTTAGAGTAGTAAATGAAATGGTAATTGTTAAGAGATTTCATTGATTTTTTAATCTAGTTCTGTTTAGAAATCACAAGCAAAATGTCCTTATTTTCTTGGCAAAGCAAACATGCAGTACATGGCGTTGTATTCAATCAGGTTCTGTGGGCAGTAATGAGGGTTTTACAGATTCACCATTCTGTCTGTTTTGTCTTCCAATTCACGTACCCCTCTCCCCCATTTCCACACTGTATACTTTGTCCTGTGGAACAGCACTTTGATAGTGCTCTCCTGAATTCCTTCCAATGGTTATAAAAAGGGAGGCGAGAATACATCAGGGAGATGTATGGGGTAATGGCAATGTAGGGACCCAAAATAGATTCAAGGGCTTTAGTCATCAAATAGTATACTGCACAGGTGTGGTTTATGGTTTACGCTTTTTTTTTACTGCTTCCATTGCAACCTTGCAGTATTTTAAATCATAAGCATTTTGTGGGAAAGCGCCAATACATCAAGTGTTAACAACTATGCACAGCAGCAAAGGTCCCACAAGACATGTGCATAGCCAGGATTTTGGCGTTAAATTGCAGTATTTATTGCTACGTGAGAAATACAAGTGATGGAAACAGCACCTTGCATGGAATAAATATGTCATAGACATTGCGAGGTGTAGATTCTTCCATAATGGCTATAGCATGCAGTCCTCTCTGATCTTTCATAAATTAAAGTATTCAGATTGATGTGCCATCCCATAGTGCCCTCCCCATTTCTCTTACTTGAGCTTTAACCGGCCAGAATCTGTGGGGATATTTCACAGGCATGAAGGAGAAAATCATTAGTTTAAATTGATCTAATTAATATAGAGGACAGACACCACGGCCCATCTGATTAGGTTGGAAGTCAAGCCTTTCACAGCGCTTGCTTGACCTCCACACTCAATGATGTCGCAACCACCAGAGGCACTTGGTTCCAGGAGCCTGAGTCACTGACCCAATCACAGTGAGGCAGACAGGGGATAAAAAAGAAAAGAAAACCTTAAAAACCTTATCTATGTACAACAGCCAAGCAGTCAAAGAAACTAAATAAACCACAGGAGAAGAGAAGAAAGGAAAAGAGAAGACTGACGGTATATTCGCAAAGTTAGAAGGTAGAAAATTGCAACAACATAGGTTGTGGTAACATGCATTACCCTTTGTAGGATTGTTTGACTTGTCTTTGTAGGCCAGCAAATGTAGTTAATGCTGTCATTTTTCCTTGCTGTTGTTTCAGTTTAAAGGACCTATTGTTAATACTGATTCACAGTCACTGGGACGCAAGTGAGGGAAACGTGGATGCAGTTAAGAGACTTTCATGGCTAACTGAGAAGAGTTGGTCCATCACTAATGTTATTAGCAACACCTGTGCTTTTCCTAAGTCAAAACGTCTGCTGTGAAAAAGGCTTTTGAGTCCTAGAGAGCAGCCTCTCTTACTCAGAAAACCAGTGTTCTTTAATCATGCCGTTTGACAAGTCCTGTAGCCTAACTGTGGATTTGTAATTCAAGCAATTTAAACTGTTTGGCATTAAGCTTTAACATCATCCAAAACAAAAATCTGCTTTTCGGCCATTTAACAAGACATGAACCACACATTTTCTTTCTCAGGAAAAAAACAGAATGAAAATGAGAAAGCAGACAGAGAGTAGCCTGTAGAACGAAAGCAATTCATTGATTAATCGTGATAGTCAGAAAACTAATCAGCAACATTTTTGATGAATGATTCATCATTTGGGTCATTTATCAAGACAAAATGAATTGCAGACTTTGGCTCCAGCTTCTCAAATGTGAGGATTTCCTCCCAAAGAAAACAAAACTCTTTAGTTAGTAAAAAGATGTTTGCATTCATCCCTGCTGTTGCAGTTTATACCCTTAACCGAATGAGTTATTCTCAAATCGAGGGTATAACATTTACAGCATAGATTAACCGTACATTAATAAGACATAGCGTATTTTCGGTGTCGTGAAGTTACCCTGTTCACTACGACGGAAGCAGAAATGTAACGGCATTTCACTTTACGACAGGCCTTCCGGTTATATTGGGGTAGAGCGTTTTTCTTATATACAGTCTATGGTTTTTACGCTTGACGTTAGCTAGCATTTAAATCGCTTGAGAGTGCTAGTGTCTGCGCAAATACAATGGGAATAGAGGAGGAAACGGACCGGACGCTCTTCATAAGAAATTTGGATCCAAGAGTGACGGAGGAGCTTTTGTTTGAACTGTTTTTACAGGTGCTGTTGTCGCTAATGTTAGACTAGTTAGCTAGCAAATGTCAATTGTACGGCTAGCATAACGCACATAGCTAGTTCTAACAAATCGAAAGCGTCATGGGCCAACCATGTTAGCTAAGTTATTAAGTGGAACGCGCTTCCTCTGTGCAATACATGTGGCTCCTTTATAATGTTATAACGCTAACGTGACTATGTTGTGCACACACTGGACATTTTCAAGGGAAATTCTTGTTTCACTCACGGCAGCTAGCGTTAGCTTTAGCTAGTTGTTTGGGTACCTCAATAACGCTAACGTTAGTTGCTTGTTTTTGCAGGCAGGACCTCTCATCAAAACTAAAATTCCAAAAGACGCCGATGGGAAACAGAAAACGTTTGGTTTTGCCGTTTACAAACATGAAGTGTCCGTGCCATATGCCATGTCGCTACTCAACGGGACATCGCTGCATGGGAGAACTATTCATGTGCAGTTCAGATCAGGTGAGTTGTTTTGACAACTTGTTATAGACAAACATTATCGTTATTTAGAACAAATTCATTTAACAGCTAGCCACATTTTGAGAAGTATAGAATGCCATAGTATTTAATATTAAATAAATAAATGTGCCTATCCTGTAATAAATACATGATGAACACAAGTGAGTCAATATAACGTTACTCATTTTTATTTCATAATGCCACATTAATTTATTTCACTTTCTATTTCATTTCTTATATTTAAATGAAGGGGGCGTGCTTATCTCACAGATTCAGGCATTCCATATAGACATAATCACAATGTTTGTTTACAATAGCTTCCGGGTAGAAAACTCCTGTGTCCCATACATACAATTTAACGGGGCTAAGCACACGGGAGAGGAACAACTGCATATACTCTGATCTCATCCCTTTCACCGTGTTTAACTATATATCTTTAAACATTACGCCTGAAAATGACAACCAAAATAAACAAGTTTGCCGATTTCACACTGTGTGTGTGTGTGTGTGTGTGTGTGTGTGTGTGTGTGGTCCCAAGACATAACATCTACCTTTTTTTTTTTATGGTAGTTGTTTCTCAAGGCAAAATGTAACGGTTATTAATTACAATACTGCTTGTTTTTACAGCATACGTTTGAATGTCACTAAACGTGTATTGTATTAGATATGCATCACACAATGTGACACATTGATTTATCCTTTACTAATAACTTGTGTTGTTCCCTTTTACCTCATCATAGGTAGCAGTCATAGCAGCAGTCCAGGGAACTCGCAGAATACAAGTCCTGGAAATACCCCAAATCCACATGGCCAAAGGTAAGAATGTCTCATGGACAGCTTGTTCAGAATCTGATTACCATCAGGAGTATTACAGCAGCTACTGCCTCATCTCTGCCTCTGTCTCAACTTGGATAGACATTTGTGTCCCTCTAGCTTTGCAGATACAGCTCTCACTATGGTGGCTCTCAGCTGCATTTTATATTGTGGCTCTATAACTGATTTCAAGTGAAGCAAGTGGCCTGTTGCTTTGCCTTCACAGGAAGTCCACATGGTGTATCATCTCAACTTTGAGTGTGTCATGGAGTTGAATACAACTATGTTGGGGTTAGAGATGGTCCGATACCATTTTTTGGCTTACCGATTCCAATACCTGAACTTGCGTATCGGCCGATACCGAGTACTGATCTGATACCAGTGTGTCATATATTTTATTATGTTTTAACAAGTGTATACTACTATCCCTGTATGTGTGTGATATTATTTCTGTCTTTGTTGTCGGTCTGGCTCAGGTTAAACTCTTTGTGAAACGTGAACAATGAACGCCCAAGAACTTAATTTTATTATCCAGTTTGACCGTAAACTGTAAATTTTCTTTAGGGTTTTATTACGTGGTATCGGATCGGTGTATAAACTCCAGTACTTCCCGATACCAGCGTTTTAGGCAGTATCGGAGCGGATACCGATACTGGTATCGGAACATCTCTAGTTGGGGTAACGGCATCAACACAGCACTGGTTGTTTCAAGCTATAAGACAAATGGCTGTAGCAGTTCGAGTTTTTTGTTTTGATTCCGTTTTCTCTATTTTGAATTATAAGGTTAATTGTGCAAAATGTGTGTAAATTAATCATACCATTTGGTGATGTCTTTCAACTGTTTCTTCATGAGCCTAAAATACCCTTTTTAAAGACATGTCTTGGACGCAAGTTACAGAGTGGGATGATCTGTGCAATATCTTTCCCACATATAACTAAATGTGGAACTATAACAATAATAGCAAATGCGTGCCTATTTTTGGGCTGTGGATAGGGCTGGGACAGTATGGATTTTTTTTTTTTTTCTTACTGCGGTTGAAAAGCAAGAAATTCCTGCGGTAGAGCGGTATACCGTAACCCCCTTACGAGAGTAGCGTAAGTTAGAGCGAGAATGACAGGGTGCCTTAAGTGAGTGACGTCAGTGACCGTGTGGTCGCGCAAGGAGAGCGAGAGGTAACGGAGAGTAGCGTATGAGTGCCGCTGTGAGGAAAAGCGAGAGGAAAAAGACATAGTAAAGATGATGTAAAGTGAGTTAAAAGTGAAAAATAAAACAAGCTAGAGCTTCTCAAGACACGGTGGCTTTATCTATTGTCAATACTGCCGGTAATACTGTCAATACTGCCCCCAAAAAAGCTGAGCAAACAGAGCAGAGAGGGCGACTCTGCAGTCCGCTAACTTGTTGCTCTCTCTACCGTTATAAGCCGCTCTGTTTTAGGCTACGAAACGTGCATGCAGGCTGAAATTCAACCGTGCCGTTTTATAAAGCTATAAACGGAAGAAAACTCTGCTAGCTGCTAGGCTAATGTGCACTGGTAAACATTGCAGCTTGTTATGCTAGTTAATGTGTCTACCTCAGCTGAGAGCGGAGACATGTCTTTGCCTTTCCTACCATAATACACGGTAGGAAAGGCAAAGACATTTCACATTGTGCTCCCCAACTCGCGAAAGGTCAGATTTGCTCCATCTATTGATGGTAAGTTTTGTTTAGAAAACCTTGAATCCATGTAAGACATAATGTCATCAGACAAAATCCATGTCATTAGAATCAATGAATCCATGTCATTAGACACAACGTGCACACATGTGCAGGCCAATGTTTTTTTTCCGGTGATGACGGTGACAAGCTCAGACCCGCGGTAGGCGTCACGTGACCACGGTAACCGTCCCAGCCCTAGCTGTGGATGGAGCCTTTTGGTAGTATAGTTTGTCAGTAGTTAATACTTTGGAGGAATGGCACTACTGTACGTTTGTAAATGGCCCCAGATTTTCAGTGTATGTGTTAAAGTTGTTCCAAAGATGCTTCCTCCTTATTGAATATTACTTAGACATGTACATTTGTCATGCTCTTGGCAGTGCCCTATGCACTAAAATTAGAGCTCTGGCAAAAGATGTGGCTTGAAATGGGATTGGACTGGTCTGTATTTACTCATATAGAAATCTCTGTGTGTAATCCTTTCCATGTTTCATGCCAAATGTCATGCATCAGTGCCTGTTTAGGCCCTTAGGGCATTTGCTGGAAAACTTGAAAGTATTTGCCCAAGAGTTAAATTGGGCAGTATCAGACCAGTGTAATGTATTGTTTTCAAGTCTTGCATTTCGTGGTGCTTCAGTTATGTGACTTTGTTGAACTAGACTGGAGAAAAAATAGCTTAACACATTTCTTGGATAACTGAGATTAGATTTAGTAGTTTAAAATAACTCTGTTGTTCAATTTATGTACCTTTTTTACATGTATCCATCTAGAAAAAAATAGAATAGGAATATTGTTATAATTGTTCAAAAAATTATGTAACTGACTCCCTGGATAAAAACGTAATAGAGCGGGCTGAAACATATTTGTTGTGCATTTTATTTTAGTGACTGACTAAAGCAGACTAAACACCCAAAAGATGGCAGGCCTGCAGAAACAACACCAGGGACCCGTATCACAAAGTATGATTATTGAGCTAGCCAGTTAACGTTAATCTGAACCCAGGCTTTCTCACTTTAGAACAAAAAAAAACAACTTAAACATTTAACTAAATATAACCTACTCTTACATAAAAAAATCTTGAGTTTTAGGGGTGGGCGATATGGCCCTCAAGTAATATCACAATATTTTTAGGCTATATCTGCAATAAAGGTATTCTTGATGGCATGACAAAATACTAAACTATTATTAATTTCAGGAACATACAATTGCAACCAAATAAGTGTCATGGTTTGCCTTTAAATAGTCAGTAAAAACTACAAAAACGTTTCTCTGTTCCTTTTGTTTTTTTAAACCATGACTCTGAGTTTAAATCAGATTCTGTATAAAATATAAATGGTACAACAAAGACACATCTAAACAGTTGCCAAATTAACAGGCAATTACATTAAACAAGTAGGAATATTGCCATTATCGCAATATAATTTTTTTTTTATTCCATGATATTAAAAACTATACTTATTATTATTATTATTATTATTATTATTATCATTATCATGAAAAATACAATATGGTACACCCCTACTTGCTGTACTATATCGCCACAAAAGTAAAGAGAAGACGGGGGAGGGGGGAGATCACATTTCTGGACATCAGCTTAATTTGAATGTGAACTTGACTTCATATTTTCTCATAAAGCGATCCTACAAAATGTTCAAACACATGACCTTCTCATAAATGCCAAAGAGGTGAAAAAGGTCGAAGCATGAATTAAAACCTCAACTAAAAGTCATTTTAAATAATCAAATGTTGAGGAATCAAACATGGCTTTTGCAGAAGTGGTTAGTCGTCAATATGTAAACTGTGCACCTGACACTATGTAGACGTTGTTGTTGTTCTTGCCTTTTTATGAGGAGAAAATATTTGACAATGGTTTGCTTAACTCTTACAGGACCCCGATCCAGTTCAGCTCTCCACCATATAGTCCTCCGCCCCAAATGCAGAGGTCCTATTCATCTCCCGATAATCTGCAGAAACATGTCATGGTAAGCTCTTTATACTTTTACAATGGCACTGCACAGTCATGATAGCATTTACAGTTTTTATTTGAATATGTGACATGTTCAGACCTGCTCTTTGCTTCTTTTTAGTTAAACTGTTCCTCTGTAACAAATGAAGAAATGTGTACACTGTATAATTTTGACATGAATATAAACATCTTTTTGCCCTTGATAAACCGTATGAAACACGGGCCATGTTACCTGTCTTTTCCTTCATCCGTAGATGAACAACATGATGTGGCAGCTCAACATGCAGCAGCTTGAGCAGATAAATGGCGGGTTTTCCAAGCCTCTGCAGAGGCAACCGCCTGCAGGTGGAAATTCCGGCGGAAGTGGCTCAAGGCAACACGATAACGCCCCCTATCGGCATCCGTCCCAGATGAACAGCGGTGGCAGGAATCAGCGCTACACAGATGTGCCAGCTGCCAGTCGTCATCAGCACAGCCACAGCCAGGACAACTATCACCATCAGAACAACAGGAGTGGCAACCGTCACCATGAGAGCAGAGGTGGCAACAGACATGACGATAAGGGTAGCAACCGTGGCTACCAAGATAATAGATGGCGACGGTACTGAGACGTTTAAAGGATTCCTGAAAGGACTTCAGCTCTTCAAAAATTTGTGGACAGCTTACTGAAAAAAAAAAAAAAATCATGAAATTATGTTGACAAATTCACATGTATGTACTCAGGTTGTTTGTACATTATCCTACCAGTTTGACGATTTGATAACTTAGAGCCATTTTTGTTTACTTTTAAGGCGTTTTTAAAATTTGTACACTTCATTCATGTGAGCTTTTCCTCACAGATGTTGCAAATATTTTGAGCTGTATTGATGAGAGCAAGGGGGAAAAAAACAGACATGACGGTAGTGATGGTAGTCATTTTGGAAGACGGAGAAAAAAAAAACATGTATTTAAAAAAAAAAAAAGATATTGGCAAGTTTTTTTGTTATGCAAAAAGTCTTTAAATGGTGCTCCAAAAAATTCTTCAGGTACTTTGCAAAAAAAGAACAATTTTCAGCTAAAGATTCCACCAGCACTACTTTTACGACAATAGGGCACCATCCTTTTTTAATGTTAGATCTGTTGACCTTGCTCTTTCAAAAAAAGAATGGGCTTTGTTTTATTTTTTTATTCTGAGTCTGTAATACAAACTGTTTTAAAATGGAACATTTTCATTATTATAAAGCTCCTTTCATTTGATGTTGCATTGTCTTTCATCTGGCCACAACACAAATGCCTGAGTCTTGGCTGTAAATCTTGAATGCTATTTACAGCTCATCTGTAGTATGTGACTAAGTTAACTAAGTGAGCTATTGTATGTTGATGCTACATGCTGTAATGCATGCACACATGGCCTTATCTGCACCTATAAATGGCCAACCTGTAACTAATATGCTTATGCAGTGGGTTATGAAGTAATCTATAGGTGGCGCCACAAACATCATTTTATTGAATCAATTAAGATGTTAAATATAACTGAGCCACATGATCAGCTCCTACATTAGACCTTTCTATTTAGGATGCTTTCAAGTCTTTAAATGGATTGACACCCACCCTGTTGACTTCACAGCATGCAATTATGCTAAGGTTTATTTCTTGTTCACCAGAGTTAAACACAGAGATATCTTGTTCTCTTTAATCAGAAGAGTCTTAACACCACCACGTTGTAAATGGCACAGGTTTTTAGTCAATTTACGAATGTGAAAGAATTGTCCTATCCCAGAATTAGCAGCACTTTGATCCTTAACATCTCATGTTGCGATCAGCCTTTCAGCATCGATGCCTTAGTGTCTCCGTTCGGATTTGCTTACATCACAGTGATGATCAAATCCCTTAATGTCCGTGTTGAGGTCATAATCTACCCTTCGAAAGTGCTTATGGCACTAGCAGCGGCTCCCGCGCTGTATCGACAACTATATCTCCCAATAAATCTCCCGGTGTCCAAAAGTGGAGGTGCATTTGCACCATCTGCACTAAGCTCTGTGTCTTGCCTGTAATCTGTCTCGTGTCAGATTGCTCCCAACTCGCACTAATAGAGAGTATCCTCTGTTCGATGTCGGTACTAGGAAGGCCCTTATTACGCTCCTGGCTGTGGCATAACTCTTGTAATTGGTTGATCTGCCTGGCGTCTCCAGCCCTGCAGCGGGCGGATTAGAGAAGCCGTTCGGTAGCCGCTGCTGTGTGGATTTATATAGACGCGTGTCTGCTGAAATGATCCACTTCCAAACATCCAGAGACCCCCCCTCTCTAGCAGTCCCGCAACGCAATCCACAAGTGACAAGATGCCTTCAGCCGTGATTCCCGGATCCTGGCACCACCTCAGGTTGTTGGGTTCATTGGTGCCATAGCCCGAGATATAGGCTAGGCCTACGTAAACTGTACATAGTGTTTAAGTTTTTTAATGCGATATTAATTTTCTTTTAAATAGCTGAAAATGTGGAATGATCTCACATTGTCGGGTTTTCTGGAAACAATAAATGCAGTTAAATTGTTTTACATTTTCTTTTGCGAAACTGACCACAAAAATGCAAAAAAAAAAAAAAAAAGTAGGCTGCGCTGCAGGTCTATTTGAAAATACTGAAAGTAGGCTAAAACTGTCTTATCCGAAAAGTTTTTAAAATTTTAAGTTTTAACAAGATGGTTCAAAAATATGAAAGTAAAATCTTTAGCACCGTTTTTTGCAGAGGCTTCACCGACCCTCACAAAGTAAAATGTGCTCCACAGCAGTTGTTCTCCTTCCCCCCCTCTTTGATCAAGCCATATAACGTCTGAAAAGAAGCCGAGCTTCCCCATGCAGAGCTCCCATATTTCCTCCTCCATAATCCTCCTCCACTTTGAACACGGCGGCTTCGGAGGCACGAGCCACCAATTTATTTATTTCCAATTCTTTGGATGACAATCGCTTCTCCCCCCCCCTCTTGGGTGTCCTCACAGGGACGATTCGTCTTATATTTTACTTAAAATAACAACATGTAGGCTAAATGACCAAACTCTTTTTATTAGCCTATCAACTCACTTAGTCATAAAAACAAATATCTGCTGAAATCTGCAACAGGCCTAAGACGTAAAATAAGGAATAAAACCATTTCGCCATATTATGAACTTAATTAAAAGGTAGATTTATAGAAAAATGAAACGATGATAAAAGGCACAAAATGTTTCTTTCAGGGATTCAGCCTGTCAAGAAAATTGAACGTGCCGGAAGCCTATGTGAGGTATTTCCTCACATTAATGTCAGACTCATCAGCCGTAGAGACACTGATATTTTCAGTCACAATGCAGTCTGCAAATATAAATATAATAAAGGCTTTTTAAACTTTACCCCCCTGAGTGCGTCAGTGTCCTTGAACCCTTGTACTAGTACATGTTCTTAAAGCCCGTTTGATCTGACTGACATAATAATATTCATAAAAAAATATTTGATCGTTGAATCAAACGTGTGCCAAATCTGAATTTGGTAAATGAACTATAGACGCCCCTGCTCTCTTTGAGATATTGTTAGGAAAACAGCGTGTCATTTTCGGCGTGCCTTTACGCCATGCGCAATTGTTAATTCATAATAAATAATGTATTATTAACTGCGTCAGTTTTAGTGGCAAGTCAGTACAGAAAATGATATTACTGACTTGGCCTTCAACCGCATGTTCTGACTTTTTGCTTCTTCATACTGAGCCACTGATTGTGGTTTTTTTTCTTGGAGGCTAAAATAATTATAGCCTACTGTTTCGACAAGAAATTCCTTATTTTGCTACAAATGTTTTTATTATTATTATATTTGTTATATATATATATATTATACTTGTTATATTTAATACTAACGATAATCATATTTAAATAATGATCAAGGCTAAATCTATCATTCGTCATGTAACTAAACCGACACACTGGCTTAAACCACAACACCCCTTATGTTAAGGGTTTAAAGAAAGAAAGAAAGAAAGAAAGAAAGAAAGAAAGAAAGAAAGAAAGAAAGAAAGAAAGAAAATATTTTTCATCCCTTGTTACCTTACTGGTTTAATTCGCTTTGGATATGGCAAGTTAAAATATCAAATAGATTAGATTGTGTATTGTAAGTCTAAAGCGAACTTGATGAAATAGCCTAAGTTATAAGTTAAGTTAATAAGAAAATAAGTTGGACACGGGATAATCAATAGCTAATTTAATAAATAGATCAAGACAAATAATTTGAAATAAAGCGTTAGAAACAAAGAAGCGGCACCATGTCACCTCAAATAGCTTACCACAGAGGTCTTCGGAATTGATCTGAAACTTAATAGCCTATACCAGGTTTAACATGGCCTATTTGTATTGATTAGGCTTAAACATTAGTTTTCATTCTGAAAATATGACCTAATTCTGACGAAAAACACACCAAATTGTACACAAAGAAATCATAGAGAGAAACGTTTTTTGGTGGTGGGGGGTGTTTGTGAGTGGGCAATGTGTATGTAGCCTATAGCCTACATGAGTGTATTTGTAAAAGAGAGAGAGAGAGAGAGAGAGAGAGAGAGAGAGAGAGAGAGAGGTTAGATGGAGCAGTAGAGATGTGTTCAGGGATGGTTTATATAGCAGTGGGTGTGAGCACAGATCGCACTCTGTTCATTAGCGCTCCTCGCAGCACAAGTTGAAGGCTACTGATCTTCACCGCGACACGTCAGGGAAAACTAAACTGCATTTTGAAAGACAAACAATGAATTATTTAAACGCATGAGCTTTAGTAGTCGCATTTGCCACACGGTTAAAACTGCACAGCCTTAGATATTAGTAAACAAAGCATATTGTGCAGCGAAGACAGCGCACGGCGCATAGGGACAGATCATGCACTGTCAAGCCGAGTTGAGGCTCTCCTCCCCCGGGCAGCTGAAGGCTGCCAGGCGGCGCTACAAGACATTCATGATTGACGAGATCCTCTCCAAGGAGACTTGTGATTATTTTGAAAAACTTTCTCTCTACTCGGTGTGCCCTTCGCTCATTGTACGGCCGAAGCCTCTTCATTCATGCTCGGGTAAGAGGACTGTTTTATGTTTTTGTTTTTTTGACTAATTAAGAAAGAAACGCATTACATTAACTAAAAGGCAATTATAGCATTTGTAGATTTGAGGAGGTTATTTGGAAATTCGGACACTTTAACGCATGAGATCAATTCCATTATTAATATAGCCTATGTTTTATTTAAATGTAAAAGCGATGATTCATTTAGCATGGATCAGGAAATGTGAATTTACAGTGCAGAACATTTACATCCTATATCAGACTGGTGAAATATAGCTACATTGTGTGAAGTGTGTTATCTGTTGTGCTGTAATGACAGCATTTGTATAGAGCCATAAAGTTGGATCCTAATTATTAACTTTAAACCATAATTCCCCTTTCGTGCAACTGTGCGTATGAGGATATTCAAATTTGTGACACCGCATCATTCATTTATCATCTTCATTACTTAAATTTATAGGTTAGCATCAATGCTTTTTTTTTTATTATAAAGAAGTAGTTTAAACTGAATCCCAATTAATTCATGCATGCTTCCTCCTAAAGTTTTACCACAAATTCCTCACTCTCTACTTCACATTATAAATCACTGCAGCTAAGTGTTGAAAATCAAAGACATGCGGCTGAGTGAGTGAATATGAGTGATGCTTCAGGGCTTTTGTTGAGCTGATAAATTACTGAATTGAAGAGTCGTTACACATAAAGGTCAATGAACTGGCAGTGGGACAGATACAAAATATAAATCTCACTAGAAGACACAGGTTACTAGGCTTTAAACATTAATGTATTTGGTCTAATTTAATTTGATTAATACTGTTACTCTGTTTAACCAAAGGCCTTCCCTGTAATGAGTTTTGCTGCTGCTGGACATTTGCAAATGGAAGGATTGTATCTTGTTAGTGCACCACTATGACACAGACATGTGTGTGACCTAAAACAAAGTAAAGTTATGCACAGAAAAGTTGGTCATACCACCATATTAAAGATTCATTATACTGCACACTGATTTATCTTGATCTATACAGGAGAAAATATAGAACGAAAACAAACTATTGATGCAATCAATACACTTTAAAGCTGATCCCTTTGAATGAAAATCACTCTTCTCCCAATTTTTTACTAACCCGTTAAGGGCTTTCTCTCTTTTCCCTTTCAGTAAGATGGTTAGAATCATCTAGCTCTCTACATGATAGGCTGATAGACTACATGGCAGACTGTGTGCATGCTGTGTATTCTACTTGCTGAAAATGACCAAAATAGTATGGCAAAGCTCAGTTGGCGCACCACATGTAATCTTGTCAAAACAAAACGTTGTGACTGATTCTTAATTGTACTTCCAGATTAAACCAAACAACTGAAAGGCTACTGCACACTCTACTAACCATTAGGATAATTGCTCTAAAGTCTGAAATAATAGCCACTGCAATTTGATGATGACAGCGGTGGGTGGATAAAAATAGGGGAAGCGATTCCCTCATCCCTCTGATATGGATTGGTGTATGTGAGAGGGCACTATGACTGGGCTTTGGCACCCCTCTGTTCGGATGGATAGAGTAACCCGCCCTGCATATCAGAACACTGTGCCCACCACTTATTTGTAGCTGTGGGGGTGTGAGACACAGTATATTCCCTAACATCAATGGCTTTTAGTGCCTGATATAGAAGCTGGCAGGCTTGCAGGTCTCGGGCCAAAGAGGGGCGACTGGCTCCTGTGGTCCCTTAACAGTGAAAGTTGACTTCTTCATTCTGAAGAAGGAAGGGATGCTATAACCTCCTGCTGCCAGCGGAGGCCGCTGAAAGACAGTGATGCCAAAAATGTTGCCTGAAGGAGTTGACAACAAATTAATTGTTGGTTCATCACTGGTATGCCACTCAAACATACCAACATAATTGTCTTCTGTATTTTGTCCTGTGACACTTTACTGCAAATCTCATTTCTGTTCAATGAAATACAGACCGTGATTCTGTACAGTAAAAGTGGCTTATACTCACAGAGTTAATTCCCTGTCATTTAGGGCAAGATCAGAGACTGAGCCCTGACCTGTTGCTGAACAGTGAACAACGTAATGGCAGGTTACAATATTTCATTTGGAGTCCAATCTCTCAGCAGGACCCAGGGCAGGGCTTTTAGTGGAAGAGGTGAGAGAGATTAAGATCAACTGTGGTGTAATCGCACCTGACAGCATGATGAAAAACAAAAACAAAAGCAGGAGTGTGTGCAGCCCGAGCTCCGCTTCATACTGGTTTGGTACTGGCTAAAGGTATTATAGAATAAATCCAAGTGAGCAAAAGGGTTTTCATCCCATCTTAAACCCTAATCCGCTGCAGACAATAAAGTCTCCCATTAAGCACAAAGCCAGCTTGAAAAGGTTGATTACACCCATGTCAACACACACGGGCAAGTATGCACACACACAAAGACAAAATGTGGGCACATCATCCATCTTCAGTTAGGGATAATGTTTGACAACCTGTCCCCTCCCTGCCATTTCCACTCAACCACTGCCATCAGATGTTTCTATCTCGACCAAAAAATCTGGTTCTTAAAGTAGTAGTGGTGGTACAGGCTGATTTCAGCTGCAACATGAATACCTGTGTGGATCAGGTTTCACATTTAATCGTTAATGCTTGTGTTTAATGTAATGCTTCAGCCAGAGAAGTTTGTCAGTGTGACTGGGAATATACCATGACAGTAAAACTCAACAAGATACCATTTGTTGAGAACTGGCATTACATTTCCCCAACCTGCCATGTCCTGAATGTGAATGATTCTAATTAATTAAAGCAACGAGTTAGGGCAGATAAAAAAGCGATTTGGCCTGTTGCCCTTCCCATCCAGGTAGTGTTTGATTTGCACTCAAAGGGCAAGGCCCCCCAAAGAAAACTGTTTAATTGAGCAACTCCCTAGCTGTCATCAGACAGTTTATATCCAAAACATGGCAAACGTGCATGTATACTTGTCATAGCTAAGCAATGAATCATCCATTTCAGCATCCCATTGACAAAAAAGAGAGTGTAGATGTTATGAAAGGGAGCAGGCTGATACAGGAAATATGGTTCATTTAATTGGGACTTGAGTCATAAAAACTATGTGATCAATATAGCAAATAGTTTGTATTGAAAGGAATGCTTAACAAACGGCTCTTCTTGATCTATTCTTAGCAGGTATGTCTTTTGTAATCGTCACCAGAACCACTTGTGCCGGTCCTTACATTCCAACTGCGATTATCAAGAGTATCAATGTGCTTTTGCGTGGGGCCGAGTTGCACTCTTTCAGCTACTCAAACAGTTTATTTGTAGACTATTGACAGCACACTAGCACTTGTCAACAACATGTCAGAGAGACGGGTTCGCTGTTAGTGGAAAGTCACTGCAACGGCTCACATTTCCCTATTTGCTCTCTGTCTTTCTCTCTTTCTTTCTTTCTTACTTTTTCTCTCTCTCTGGTGCTCTCTCTGAGGGACTGCCTGGAGACAACTTCAAGCTCTGTGTTGCCAAAAGATTTCCTGACAGTCGTGGAGACAAACCGAGATGTTGGCTGTTCAAAACAACGCTTCCCTCCACTTTTGCACGTAGTTGGATACATGTTAATGTATAATCCCTCCTATTAAACAAGCTTGAACATTTAATCAGATGATTCACTGATATCAGAAAATGTTACTTTTACACAGATCTGATTTACAGAGAAAAAACGGAGAGCAATATAAATGGAAAGGTATAAATGGAGAGCGAGAGCGTACAAGGAGAGAAAAGAGGTCTTCTTGTCTAGACTTGTTGCGATAGCAGCAATCTCAGGTTGGAGGATTAGTAATGACCTCAACACCTTACCATGATGTCATGATGAGCCCAAGGCAGTGTCTGGTGTGTGTGTGTGTGTGTGCGTGCGTGTGTGTATGTGTGTGTGTGTGTCTCTGTATGTCAGTGCAGAGCAACTGTGCTTACCTACATGTGTACTTGTATGCACTGCTTTAGCTCCTCATGCTTGACTTACATCTAATAGTTGTTGTACTATAGTGTAAGATTACAAAAATAGACTTGCCCCACCTTCTTTTAGAGTGTTTGTCTTCCTCGTCCTCACATTTGTACTGTACTCCATATTTTCTCATCAGCCTTAAGAAAAAAGACAGTAAACAGTCAAGGAACAGGAATAAAAAATCAAAGTCAACATCTGACATTTTGCCACCTGTGGCCATTGGTGTCTGTGTTCGTGTGTGTCCGTGTGTCTAGGTTGTCTGTTGCAGTCGATGAGGAGATTAAGGACACAGATCCACCACAGACAACCAGGAACACACATACTGTGTGGGTTGGTGTATGACAATCCTCTATTTTTCTGTGCTCCATTGTAGCCTTTTTATCTCCCTCTACATCTTCCACCTCTACTCCTATAATCCCCTCCTTATCGGCCCATGCATTACAGTCTGCTCTGTGCTCATTCGGCTTGTATATGTTTGTTAAGGGATTTATTTCATATTTGAGGCCGTAAGGATTTTTCTGGCAGATATTATGTTTACTGTGGTTGACCCACTGCATCCTCTTGGCCAACCTCTTGGTCTCCTTCCCTCTCATCTTGGCTCCAGACAAGTGTTACTTTTTATTGATTCTGGCGTCTCGCTACTTCTGTCTGCGCTGATAAAGAGCAAAAATGTGTGTTTGTATATGACTGCGCACAAGAGTGAGAGAGAAAAGTTTATTAGCTGAACAGCGTTTGATTTAGTTTTTAGGCTTTTATTAGAGTTCATTCGGTGTCTGCATGTGTCTGTGTGTGTGCATGTACATCATGCTGTCAGGCTCACTGTGTGCGTATGGTGTGTGTTGGGAAGCCAGTTATGGTTTAACAACCTCTGAAAAATAATCATTCATTTGAAGGGTTCAGAGGAGCGGTGTAAAACACAGTCTGCGTCATTGGGATTACAGCCCTCTACGTGGAGGTCAAAAGCAAAACACTTTTCACAGCAAAAACAGGGCAATTAAAAATGGAGGTGTCTAAGCAATTACAGGCGGTCGATAATGGTACAACCAAGGTGACTGAGAAGCCCATAAGAGCTCAGTAAAAACTCAGTGATTCAAAGAACATCTAATCTCCTTTTTTTCTTCTTATTACACTGCATTTCTCTGTTTCTGTCATCTGACACACTGTCTCTGCTCTTCCAGGCTCCTCGTCACTACGTGCCTACCCTCTCCTCTCTGTGATCACGCGGCAGCCCCCCAACCTGCCCCTCCAACTCCCCCAGCCATCGTCTCCGGGTGGGGTCCCCTCTCACCTGCTCTCCCCGCAGCATCTTCGAGGCTCCGAGCCCTCACCCAGCCAGACGCCCCTCAGCATCAGCAGCGAGTCGGAAACAGAGCGCAGCACGCCCCGCCTGAAGAAGCAACGCCGCAGCCGCACCATCTTCACAGAGCTGCAGCTAATGGGCCTGGAGAAAAAGTTCCAGAAGCAGAAGTACCTGTCCACACCTGATAGGTCAGTACAGTTGAGAAATTCACACACAATTGGATAGGTAGATTCCAGTAAAGGTCTTTTGCACATACATGGAAATACACAAATCACCAACACACACACACACACACACACACACACACACACACACACACACACACACACACACACACACACACACACACACACACACACACAGTAAGAGCTGCAACAGTACACTACATAAAAGCATATAAATAAAAAATGGTAAATCTTGCCTGCTAACCTCATAGCTACTGTAACAATTTTGTCACTAAGTTAAAAGAAAGCAAACCACTGATGTGTGAAAGGTAACTGATACCAGTTTTTTCAGTATTACATTTCAACCAGATGTAAAATCAAAGTCATATAAGGTACCAGCACTTAACTGTGACATTTTGATAACCTACATACCTGGCATTGAGCACATTTTGAAAGTACAGTACATGCACACGCAGACACAAGCACATTCACAAAGCCACAACTGCAATTATCAAGCAGCGGTTAACCTAACGTCATAATTTTTGATTTATCCTGTGGGGAATGTCTCATGTAATGTGAATTTGTCTAAGCCAGAGCATTACCTCAGCATTCTAGTTGAGACAAGAGTAACGTTTTAACCCTGAGCTTTCGAACAGCAAAAAGCCCCAACAAAGAAACACTGCCTTATTCAAGAAAGCAGGGACGGAGGCCAACACAAGCAAACACAAATGTATTACGTTGATTTACTGCCAATCATTTCACACTTGTGCAGGTGTATATAAAGTACATTTCTACAGTAAAATGAAGTAATCTACATATATCTGTGTCTTAAGTTCCATTCTGTGGGTCATTTTTGGGACCTTTTTTTTTAGGTTAGGCCATATTTTCCAGTTTTATTGTGCGCCTCACTTTTATATTTGGCCTGCAGGCTACCTTTCCATTATAACCCACAATAGTATTGAACTATAGATCTTGTAAAAAGCTTTCCTTTACATGCGCCGTAGGAATTTCAAACTGCTTGCGAACCTTTGCATCAAGTAGAGATAAATCAGCAGTTAAAAACACATGTACAGTATCTTCATGCATTTAGACAAATAGAAACACAGACATCTCACACATTGTATCCTCTTTACAAAGTATGCACTTACCACATCTAATCTGAAACTACATTAGCATATTTGGAATAAACCCGATTTATTCGTCATTCCATTTACATCCCATCTGTGGGGAATACTCCCACGATGCATTATTAAATATATCACATCTTGGCTTGCCTGGAGCCGTTGGAAAGACGCCATGCGTCATCTTAAAGCAGAAGCCCAGAGGCTGAGCACAACTCAGTGATCAAAACCAACCACCCTTACGAATGGCTGTGCCAAAATACTGTGTGCTGTCAAAATATCCGAATCTGACACTGTGTTGAAAATTAATTAAATACCCAGCTGGCGGAAAAACATCAACAGAGAAAATCCCCCTTTAAAGCCCCACATCAAAGGTGTGGCATGCGCCCCACTTTGGTTTGTTATGATCCAAACATAACTTTTCTTTTCTCTCCCTTTTCTTGGCTTGGAACCTGTGCAATTTTGAATTGAAAAGACTTTACGCACGGGGGCGTGAGGAACCAAAACCAAAAATATCCCTGAAAATGACTTTTAATTATTCATATCATCGAGCAATAATGATTTTATGCAGCTTCCAATTGTAATAATTAGTGTCTTAATAATCCTCGCTGTCACCATCCTCATCATCATTATGAAAAAAGTTTTCAGTTACACCCAAGATGCCCTAATGAAAGGTGTGAGAATGGAAGAAAAAAAAATGCGATAACCCAGAGGGAGTAACTCAAATGCTGTTTCTATTGCTGTGAGTGTGTGGTTTCTCTCCATTGAGAACTAATGACCATAAATAAGAGGGGTGTTTTCCTGCAATTACTTTTCCTTGCCTCCAGTTGTTGAACTGCTACAGACTGGGGCACGCATGATAGTGAAGTTTGATAGACAGCTTGATTGCCTGTATGTCTGGTGTTTTTTGAAGCGCAGACACATACACGCGCACAAAAACCACACACAGCCTTTTATGTAAGGCATAAGGTTATGTCGAGGATCCCATCAATCTCAGGGGTTTTTTGTTGCTGCTCTGCTTTTTAGATTCTGTTCACGCCTTTTCGCCCTCTCTGCATCCTATAAATTGAAAGTCAGTTCCTTTTACTTTGGGGGTGAGTGGGGGAGGGGGGGTTGAGAATCCCTTCATCTGACTGTTAAAGACTAAAAAGAGCAGGGAGGAGGAAATCTCGTTGGAAAAAAACCCCCAGATAACCGATTCTTTCTTTTACAAATGGATGCCTTGTTCACTGTATCTGTCCCTTCCTGATGTATCACATTACACACCATCCAATAGCCCTATTAGTCATGGATCAACACATGTGGTGGATGCATTCAGAATTTTCTCCCAACAGACTCAATTGTCCAGCTACAACCGCTGTGATTGGAACACTGGTCGCGGTACAGATGTTTCAGGCACTGTTTCCAGAGCTGCAGGTGTACAGTGTCAAACTCAAGCTACTAGCAAGCAGCTTTGATGTGAGATTCAAAGACGGAGTTAAGCGTGTTAGAGAGGTCTTATACTGTACTTAAGCCTGCAAATGCTGCAACCTCAAGGTATGAAGCTGCATTACTGTATATACTTGGTGGAAAGGTAAAAAGCATAATTATTATCAAGATGCTTGTCATTTCTATACTTTCCTGTCAGTGGGAGAAAAAAAGGAATAGACAGATTGGTGCTTTTGGGAAAAGTGCTGATTCTTAAAGCATGTGAATGATATGGTAGGCTATATAGCCTGTTCAGGTTTAGGAGGACCCAAATGTAGAAAGTACATGAAATGTCCATCTAACATGCACTTTGTTTTGTTTGTGATTTTGCAGGTTAGACCTGGCCCAGTCACTTGGTCTCACACAGCTCCAGGTGAAAACATGGTACCAAAACAGGCGTATGAAGTGGAAGAAAATGGTAAGAGACACTGTAAAGCCAGGCAGGTCCAGGAACAATGATTGTTGTAAAGAATTACTCTTTTTTACTCGTTCTTTATCTATTTATCTTTTCTGTCATCCTTTAAAAATAAATTCTTCCAAAAGGGTGGCTTTGATTTTACTCCTAACTCACTGTTTCATGTAACTCTGATTTGAACTATGACAGAGAAACGAATGATAGGTAGGACAGGAAGAGTGAGAGGGTGTGGTGTGTAGTGTGACCGATGATGACATCAGGGAGAGCAAACACTTTTGCAGAAAGGTCAACAACTCAGAGAACAAAAAAAGACCTGAAACCATTAAAGATAAATGAGTGCACAAGAGGCAGCCAGCAGCAATATGTCTTCATTTAATTACTATAAAAGCAAGCATTGCCTTTGACTGCTCCTGCCATTTATTACCAGACCACTAAGATAGTTTGTGTGTTATTCTAGGTGCTCAAAGGAGGTCATGAGGCCCCGACTAAGCCCAAGGGAAGACCCAAGAAGAACTCCATTCCCACTACGGAAGAAATAGAGGCTGAAGAGCGAAGAATGAGGGTGGAGGAAGAGGATATGAAAAGGAAGGTGAACGAGGAGGCAGCGCTGGCTCACGGTGGAGAGGCGTCTCAGCGTAAACCTCAAGATCTCAGTTCAGAAACTCACAATCCAGCCGCAGCGATGGAGAAATCTGAGCGAGAGCCACCGCTCCTGATGCAGTCAGAGACTCATGCAGCCAGCTAAGAAAGAACAAAACAACCAAAGACTGATGCCAACCTGAAAACAAATAGTGCCTCAGGATCACTGTAAAAAGCCTGTTTGGCTGTTTAGAGCCATTTCCTTTAGGGATTTGACTGGAAACATATTGCTGGAATCCAATCTTTACCTAATGCAGCCTTTTTATTTTTGTGTGTGTTAGAAAACGTACAGTACAAAGAGCTAAAAATGCATAGACACTGATTGCACTGGGAGAAAATGGCCTTTAAAACTGTATTAGGAGTATAAATCTGTCAAATTCAAGCAGGTCAGTCAAATCAAAACACGTATCACCGCATCACCTATCACCTATTGTGCTTTACATCTATGAAAGATCAAACACACCACTGGCCCTCCAAGATGCCTCACATAGTGCATGTGCCAAAATATCAAGGTTTGCCTTACTGTAGTGTCTCTATGTATCTATTATAAATGACTTCACTGCCAAAAACTATAATATTAAATGGCTACAGTGCCTTGTCTGTCTCAGAGGAAAGCTTTTTAAGTGTTAATAAAATGCAAGTATATTTTTTAAAGTGATTATTCATTACAAGTGCCGTTTTTGGAGACAGAGTTGTAAAGTTTTGAACAGTTCAATGTTTATGTTGGAGTTCTGCTGCACAGCTTTAAGGTGCAAAAGTGTTCATTATTTGGTCGGTAAAGCTTGCATTGTTATTTTTTCAATCTGAAAAATCAATATTTCTGCCAAGCCATACACTGTATCATACTGTAGAAATATGTATAAAGTATAAGATATATGGTCTTTCGGATATATATGTAAAACAGTATTTTTAACTGCTGTTTTATATTGGATTAAAATAGTTTGTATGTATAATGTTACTGCCGTCCCTGATCTTTTTTCTCCTTTCACGGGAGTCAGGATGACTTTGCTTTCTGCCACGAGGCCACTAAGACTGTTAAGCTGTCAGAGATTCTCAGAGGGAATAAATCATAGCCTGTGCCAAAGATGCTCAGCAAATGCTGAACATTTAAAATCTGAAAGACATTTTTAGCCTGCAGGCTTCACATGAGTACCCCAATCAGTATGTTCGACTTGTATTAACATAACACTATCTTCAACTGCTTGTCACTGACTTCTCTATACACTTCCAACTCTACTTTCTTCCCTCACAAGGAATTGTATTTAAAGAGTTTCACTTTTTTAATTATACAGATTTATTTTTATTTGTTATTGTTTCATAAAAGTGCAGTATTTTTCTGATGTACATAATGCTTGTTTGGTAAGCTTGTTTGCAGTTTTTTCTCTTTTTTTTAGGTTTATGTACCATAATTTTTACTATATACAAGTGTGTGTTTATGTATTTAAATACACTTAATAAAATAGTAATCATTTACATTCTTACCTGGTATTATTTAGTACACTTGCTTTAAGGTTTTGGTCGATACAATCCTGTCTTTACCCTATATTCTAAATGTGAAGCGCGTCACACTGATGCATGTTTTGCATGAGCTACTTCACATATGCAATCAGAAATTCAAGAATTTGTTTTGGTGTGTCTCTAATGAAAACAGTTCAACAACAAATTAAAGTTGCCTACAGGTCAGACATACTGTCACATCACGCTAAAAGTATAGGCCTGGCAGGTTGAAGTTCAGGCAGATCCATTACCAAGAAAGCTTTTAAAGATGTATTACCCATAGTCAAAGTTTCCCATGAATCACATTCAAGAGAAGAAAGCATTTAAGCACTCCGTGTTGTGACATTTATCATCGTTATCTGTACAGCAAACAAGATAGCCTGTAGTGTACCTTAGGGCTCCTCTGTAACCCTAAGCGAGTCTGAAGTGTATTTTTAGTGCCTGATACCGGACATGGATGGTTTGTAAAGCAAACAGCGCATGGTTCTCATTGAGGAATGTGTACTGTGCTTTAACGCCTTGTGTAAACACTTTAAGTATGCTTCATATGTGTGTGCATTCAACAGCAGAAGCCCCCACACTTCTTGGAAGTATGATTGAACATTTTACTTTTTCAGTCTCAGTGAAAAAAAGTGAACTTTATCAAGGGAAAAAGTCAAGGTTGTCAAAATGTGCTGTTCAGAACTGTTTCCTATACATTATTACTATTATTATTGTTTTTCTGCAGTACATTGGTCGAGTAGACAATAGAGCAGGAAACTTTTCTTTCTTTACTTTTCTCATTATAATTATATACTCTGTGCAATACATATTCATTGATGCAGAATCATATCGTTCCTGTTTCAGCCTAATTCTATTTCACCATAATTGGTGAGTGTGATTACAACAAATGTGAATATGTACATTTATGAATGGGATTTGGTTTAGATTTAGTGTACTCGTCAGGAACAATCCACAATAATCGTATCTTCACAGTGTTCAACAGTATGTATAAAATTATAGAAAATGTGTTTATTTTTTAAATTATACTAATAAAAGCATTAAAGTTCAACATTGTTGGAACTGGTATTGGGAGCATTTACTCGTATATCTTACTACTAAAGTTCTGTCACTTATATTACACAAATATTAAGTGTAAAATAATGAAAAGTGTGTGCACAGATTCCTTACAAACAATGCAATGCTTTCAGTATCGTCAATAGTCAATACCCTTTAATTGTCCCCATTGCTTTGACTGTACTAAAGAACTGCCTCTTAAAGAAACAAGGAACTTGTATTAAGATTAGGAGAATTTATGCTAACAACTGCTGGCATATACAGTTGCTATTTATTTGCAACATATTAAACTTTGATTATTCAGAATTGTACTTCCTACATGCCAGGCTTATGTAGAATAAGCTGTGACTCAGCCTCGCCACCTGGTTACTGTAAGACTTAAATAACAAAAGACTTTGGAGCAGGTTCAGTGTATCTGCTTAATTGCAAACATTTTCCTATGCAATATCCTTGTGAAAACACAGGCTCTAGCTGGCAGGCAGGGAGGCAGGTCTGCAAGGATCCACACTTTGCAAGTCTCCACAGGCTGTTGAGCCCCTCCAGGCTAATTGTTGTGTGGCGAGATGAGACACTGGCGGCCTAATTGGAGAACCTGTTATTTTCTCACAGGTCCAAGTTCAGCTGTAGGTCACAGGAGTGGAGTAGTGTCAATTCTAGTTAGCCCCCCACCCCTCCACCCACTAAGACATCCATTGCACACCCTCACCTGTCAGCTTAGTGTACGCTCAGGTAGTTAGCAGGGGCTGACGTGAGAGGGGGGTGGGTGTATAGCGGTGTGTCACCCTCATTTGTGTCATGACAGAGGAAGTTATCTCTAAATGTTGAGTGCAGGAGCAACACCTAAGTCAATAAAGGTGGATGTTTTCTACAACATGCACAATGCTCCCCATTGTCTCCCTTAACAGTTGAGAGAAGCAGTAATCATCGGCAATGGCATGAGGATCACCTCCTCTCAGAGGAGCATGCGTAAGACACATGGCTGACTGTAGCCAACACTTGGCTCAGAAAAATTCTCATAAATCGGAAATATGGACAAATTCTTATCAAAATAGAAATATTTATGCAGAGTGGACACAATGTGCAGATGAAGGGCAAATGGTTAATAATTCCCCCAAAAACATTGCTTTGAAACAGTTGAGTAAAGTACATGTCAATGTGGTCATGTGGAAACCTTTTTAAGTACAAGGTTTATGTATGAATAGAAGTACCTTTGGCTCATAAAGTCTTAGAGTCTGATGCAGTTTCTTGTTACAGTAGAATAAAGACTATGTTAGTTCAAGCTTGCAGTCTTTGAAATATTGTCTGTGAAGCTGACAATCGAAAACACAATTTCACCTTGTACCTCTACCCATTGTAAGTTGTTTCAGATGATAAAATACAATTCTAGGAAGGCTGGTTTGAGGAACAGATCCGTGAGTTTGAAGGCTTCTCAGACACCAAAACCCTGCACAACGGTTTATAATACTTTGTGGTATAATTGTACAACTCTGGAAAGTTGGCAAATGGTGGAAACAAAACAGTCGCAAGATAAACAGGAGAAAAACAACATTCACGAATGTGCGTTTGCTTGACTGGATGATGCTGCGTTGCATCGTGACAAAAGCTGGGCCAGGTTAAACTTAATTAATGAATTAATCTATGTTTTTTTGCTGGATCCCCCTGTGTTGGCACCTCCACTGAGCTAACTAAGTAATCATTCAAATAAATGAGGGGCACCAGTTTTTTAGACAATGCTCTTATCTGTCTGACCACGACTCCCTTCTGTCTTTGTGGATCATTGACACATCTTTGTGCATCTCTCCGTTATAAATTTTAGATCTCAATGTATTCTAATTACACGTTTAGGAATATCCTTGACAGTTCTGCAACACATGTGGATTGATTTATTGTGTACACCATTCAATCAGTGGCGAGAAAACTGCTGTGACTCAGTTTGTCTGCTTTAGCTTTTCTACCCATTCAACTTTGATAAAAAAAATGCCTTAAGTACAATTTATCTGATACAATAAGATAAACTAGTTCTTTCCATGTTTGCCAACAATGGCAGTTGGCCTAAGATTTACCGAGTAAAACTACCTACACGCAGAGATCAACCACCATCTATGGCCCACTAGAGATCACTACCACAGATATAAGTAAACGGAAGTGAATGATGTATGGAAGCCAAGCAACCTGTTTACTTTCTTTTCAAAATCAATATCGAAGAGAAGTAAGACATTTAGTAAGACAATGTAGTGTAACAACCAAAAAATAAAAAAAATTAAAAGTACCTACAAGAACCTCCAACAGTTAAGATAGTCAGGCTTTCTGTTTTTGACTAGAAGCATTTTAAAATATCAATTCCCAACTGGGAAACAACCAATAGAAGCATACATGTGCTGCCAGGACCTTATGAGTCGGATTTTCTGTGAATCACTTCCATCATTTACGCAATCATCCTTAACACAGATGCTTTGGGACTAAGTGCCCAAATCATTTCTCAGTGCATCCCCTGTTGATGTACTGTGAGATCTTTCAGCCTAATGTATTTAGTGCGTTAATTACAGTGCTGCTTGCCTCCCTGTCGTCTTTCGATAGCTCATACTCTGGTCAACATGTCTGGGAGACGACGACACTGCCTCCCACCTCCAGGCTCTCAAACTCATAAATCAACCAGCAAGCATGCGTGTACGTGTGTGTGTGTGTGTGTGTGTGTGTGTGTGTGTGTGTGTGTGTGTGTGTGTTTTGCTGCAGGGATATTGAAGGGCTTGTTATGGAAGTCATGATCACTGGCTCAGGGGTGTATATCCATCCGCTGAGGAGATGGGCGGTAATAGACCTGTCAGTTGAGTTTTCCCCAGGAGCTACCGTTTGCTGCTATGTCCAAATTCCTCCTCCAAACCCCACAGACCTCCATGAATATCTAGGTTAGTAATGACTTAACCCTTACACTGGTAACAGCCTAGAACTGTGTGAATGTAAAATATACCAGTGGGTTTGAGGGTTTTAGCTACTTCATTGCAAATCTAGTAAACTTCACATTTTTGCTGACCATTTTTAATGCAGGTCAACAGTTTATTTTGTTTTATGTAGAGAATGTAAACTTAAAGGCCCACTGACTGTCCAATGATTCAGAGCTTTTAAGCCAGCCCAGTATCCCTGGTAGTGGCGCTGAACTATTCCACACCTCTTTATTTATGTCTAGTGCCAACTTACTACCTCCCAATGCAGGAAGTGTTGTACCCTTCATGTAAGTAGGTGGAAACTAAGGGTGTGGCATGGATGGGCCTGTAGCAAAATAACCACAATTGTTTTAGCCTTACCCTAAACATCTTAATAATTTCGAAGCTGCCATGTAATTGTAGAAAGAAAGCATTCAAATATGCATTTATAATTAAAAAACTTTGTTATTGAACGTTTTCTATCATGGAGAGTGAAACAGGTGGACCCAAATGCAGGAGAACAGGCAGGGAACTGATTGGCTGTGAAAAACTAATGAAACAGAAACAGAAAAATCAAAAACCCAGAAAACACAAGCATCTTAATAATAAACCGACAAATCATCCAACCGTCTAAGAATATACATGAATATAAATTTAGGTACACAACACTATATGCTGCAACTTCTTTTATCCGTAGCAACAGAAAACCAAAAACCCAGACAACAAAATCCTCCCAATCATTGAGTACAAAAGGTCGGAGGGCATCTGGACACAGAGATTTAGCAAAATCAGCGAGCTTGCTCAGGTGTCATCACATGACCTTAATGTGAACTTTCAGTCACGTTCTAGGCAGCCATTGAGTTCCATTCATTTTGGTATGAAAGTCTCAAGACTCTTGAAATTTATAATCCATTACAGTGAACATCACGGCAACTTTGACAATGTTTGTCAAGGTTATCATCTTTGAGTGGCAGCTTGAGTGCAGATGGATTTGAAACTTTGACCACATTTAAAATAGACTTGATGTTCACTGGGATGGGTTAACTCAACTCAAGAAAGTTTTAAGAGTCTAAGTTTTTCACATCCTATTAAAATGAATGGCAGCTAGTTCCTGGAAAGGAATAAAAAATGCATTTGCATTTCGAAAACACAGCATGCAAAATAAACAATCACTTGCATAAGTGTCAACTTGCTTCACAATGGAGTGCAGAGCACAACTGGATAGAAACACTCAAAGTGAGACAAGGGCCATGTGGGTGGTGGGTACTGTCATGGTTACTCACTGATCGTAACTCATTCTCAGGGACAGCTGAGAACAAGGGAGTCATCCATACAAAATCCAGCAAAGCCTGCTGTTCTGATTTTTTTTTGGGGTGCCGTGACCTGGTCTGGCCTTTGAGAGATGTAATCTCATTTGCCATTTTTGGCAAGGAATTTTATGGAGCTCTTCCTTACTTTGCTTTACAGTGACAAATCAAACCATTCAGACAGACAGAAGGAATGGCGTACAAGGGAGAACGTTTACATTTGGCAGCAAATCAATGGCTGACAAGATGCTGTGTAATAATTAATATTACATGAGTAAAAATAGGAACTTTTACTTCTTTAGTATTTTACATGGCCAAAAAACAGCACTTGATTTCATAGACTCTACCAGTTCTGTACATTTCACAGAAGGATTCTTCCCTTTACAAATATAATTTCTTAACTTATTTTTCTCATCACATCACTCCTTTTTTACACAGCCCTCTCTCTCTCCTCCTCCAGGCTTTCAGGGTTTTCCCTAATGGCAAAGAGTAGCTCATAATGCACTTAATTGGGGCTACATGAAAAACTGAGCTCAATAGACTTGTAATCCCAATTTTACACCGAGTCTTGAGTTTATTATGGAAGCTGCTCGAAAAGCCAAGGAAATGTCAAAGGCAGTCAGTAAAAAGTGCAATAGTGCCGGCAGAAATCACAAAACCCTGGCAGTGCTCATTTTGTAGGTGAAAGTAAATTACTTAAATTGTCCATTTTGCCTGTCTCTGAGCTTATTGTTTGGTCGCTATTTGTTGACAAAACTTTGTTTATGTTTGTATGTGTGTGCTCGTCTGTATTTATGTTTCTTGCCTTCTCCCAGAGACTATCTTGGTTCTGTATTCACATCCATTCACCTTTTATCAACTGATGTTATTTCCTCTTCTCTGAGAGAGCAAAGAAAACTTCCTCCTTGTCACCATTTCTTTGAATAAGACTTCTTTTTGACACAAATCCCTGCCAGGACATATTCCTGTGCTGACAGTCGACTTTCCTTTTCTCTATGGGTGGACAATTACACTCTCTTCCTGCAGTGAGAAAAGTGTGTCTGTGTGTGTGTACAGAAGGACTTAATGTCACTTAAATTGTATTGTGTTGGGCCAGCAGGCAGGTAATGAGCTTAGGTGAGCGATCTGTCCTCTCGACAAATATTTCCACTAGGGAAAAAAAGGAAGAAAAAAAGAGGCTGGGTATTGATGATTGGCAAGCTTTGAGGAGCTTGTATTTTCTCAACATGTTTAGCCTTCCCTCTGTCAACTGCTTTGACAGCAGAGCATGTCAGTGATCCTGTGAAGGGGCTCTGTGCTTTTCTGCCTCGGCTGATGTCAGAGAGCAGCCAGAGGTCAGCCGTCAGCTCGAGGGGTGGATTTAACAGGGTGAGGGGGTGGAGCTGGCAGACCTGCATGCTACACTTAGCTCTTACTGAATCCCATATGTGGTTTTATGAATGAAATAAACTTGGTATTATTTTAATTATATCATAACATCTATAGTTTGATTATTTTCAATCCAGATAATCATGACGCTATCATTAGAATGAGATGTGCTGAAACAGCTGTGCTTATGGCCAAGGCGCATTCAAGCCGCTACATGTGAGGCAGATGCATGCGTGACTCATCTGTGGGTAACTCCAAGGAAAATATGACACATATTGCTCATGATTGGCATAAATAACAGGTGTGAATTACAAATCATAGAGGTTGACATGATTAGTTTTTGTGGGCAACTTCAGTGAAATTACTCACACCTAGATGTTTTAAGAAGTCCCATAATAATAGCTCCCATAGTAATTGAAAGGGCTATACAGTGTACGCACATTGCCTGACAAAAAGGCAAGTAAGAAGGAAATGGCATAATAACGCTAACGTGCAATTTGTTTTACAAGGTGTAGTTTCAAACATAAACATAATAGATCAAATGGCTGTTGTTTGCAAATTATACTTCCGTAACATGAGAGTATGCATTATGGCACGTTTCAGCTGCAGACAAGACCTTCTTTATATAGGACATGCTCAAGTGATTCAGTTCCTCTTGACTTGCTGTCATAAGGCATCAGAAACCACAGCTCCATGAAGCGCAAGACCTGCCAGCCTGCCAGCCTGCCAAAGGTGCGTCCCTCTCCACCTGTTGTGGTGCTGGTTGCTATAAACATTTATAAATAAGAGTAATTTGAATTGAGAATGCAGTACTGTAATGTTTCCTTCAAGATGTTATCAGCCTGCCTCTGGCGCCGTGCCATGTAATCAGGGTGTATGCGCAGGCTGAAACACATACATTTACTCACCCATGCACAAACACACATTCACGAGTTGTAAAATTATAAGAGATGGTGGAGAAAAAATAAAAAGGAGGAAAATGAGGGGAGCACAGCGAGGATGAGGAGGTGGTATCTCTCTGTCCTTGGTCGTGACAAGGTGAGCTCTCTTTGCCCCGAGGATTGACTGCACAAACAACATTGCTGGCTGATGAGGCAAAAGGAAAAGGCTCTGAGCCATCAGTGAATATAGATAATTTCATAAGCACTTAAAGGTGATGAAATACAAGGGTATGGCAGATGGAAGAGAGATACGTTATGTCCTAGAATGTGTGTGTTAACTGACAAAAAGACAGATGCACTTTATCACAGTGTCAGCAGGTGTCAAAAGGAAAGGCAAGTGAAAGAAAACATTTTTTGATAATGCACAACACATCTTGAGACAATACTATTATTATTATTGTTTTGCTAATCTTGGTTGAATCCCTCTGCGTTAACGCCGTTTACTGTAGCAGCTCAGCTCACACCTTGTTGTTTACAGACTCAGCAGTTCTAGTGATCTGATCCACTGTTCATTCAGCTTTTCTGCTTGCTTTTTTTTATTAGTTTTCTCTGTCAGCCCACTAAATCCATCATTTTAAGACTGGGGCCTAGAAGGAAAGGAAAAATCTTAGAAATGAAAACTGTACGTCGAAGGTCCAAACTGGTCTTATACTGGCAGTTTAGAGTCTGCAGTGGGCTCCCAGAGGAGATGATGATTTCTAATGATGCCCCAAGTAAATATTGGCTCATCTGTTTATTCTAGATGATCCAGGTTGTTCTTGCTTTGCAGCAGTCACAATCACTGCACTACTCCTGAGATTGAGTGAATCGTAATTAAGAATACTTTTATAATTGGTCTTAAACCGTCACTTAATTGGCAAGAGGATGAGCTTGCCAACCTGGCATATTTTCAACCTGTAATCAGGTGGAGCAAGGCTAAGTCCTTTCCGCAGCGCTCTACATGGATCATCAACTAATAAAGGTGCTAAGTTTTGCTTGGGACATGCAGGTATAGCCTCAGTCTTCTTAGCATAATATCATGTATGTAGCCATCAAGTGACACTTTTTACATGTGTGACATGTGTGAAAGCATTGTTTAAACATTCAACATGGTGTTGTCTCCCTCTTTGTTATAACCAACTGAGCCAGGTCATGACACATGGAACATGACTCATTTCAAAATGAGTCAGTTTGAAACACTAAAATGTCTTTAACTAGCTAGGTACGGCTGATAAAACTCTGCAGGTCGTCATTTCAACGGCCACCACTAGGAATAAGAAGCTGCTTTTGTCTGCCTCTGTCTGAAATCAAGCATTATCCTTGTAAACTGGATTATGTGCTGTATGAGAACACACAGCTCGACAGGTGTAGAAACAGTAACTGAGGGGAGTGGGGCTCAGCAAACTGTTAATAGAAGTGAGTTCTGTGTCATAAGCCACTGGTAATGTTGGGCCAATATTGACTGTGTTCATTTATTTATTTTTTTATGAACGAGTTTATATTCACAACTGATATTACCGTAAACCTTTAGTTCACGTTTACATGAATGACAGAACATTCTGAGCTACATTCACATTTCTAAGGCTTGAAGAACCACAAGTTAAGATAATTTTGAATCATGGTTTGTGAGAAAAAGAAACTAAATTAGCTAAAGGTAATCATTACTGTTGAAGTGGGAATATATATATATATATATATATATATATATATATATATATATATATATATATATATATATATATATATATTCTAATAGTGTAATTTTGGGAGACAATCAATTATAAGAGATATATTGGAGCGTTTCCCTGTGGGACAGTTATAACGGAGCTAAAACACGGAAATCTTTAAAGGTCACATCTAAAGCCAACTCGTTTAAAGAAGATCAAAGCATTATCATTAACCCCTCACATCTGTTAAAATGCATAATGGCAATCACTATAAATGCAGTCACAAAATGCATTAGGCAATGATGATGTTTTTCTTTCCTGTGGTGTGGGTGGTAATGATTCAATTTCCATGATAAATACGGACTAGGTGCTTCCTGATTAGCAACCAAACTGGAGGCGAAAAAAAGGGAAAAAGAGATGAAGAAATTATGACAATGGCCTTAATATTAGGTTTGCGAATGATAAAGCAAAGGAACAGCCAAGCTGGTTGATCGCTGAATGAACAAGAGACAGAAAAAATGTCACTGTGCTATTTTTCTTCCACCAAAGTAACAGAGCCTCAGGGGGGATTTTCCTCACAGTTGAGGGGCTTATTTGAATTGGATCTGCTGTTGATTGAAATGAATCGGCCCAATATTGAAACTCCTTATAACTCGATCCTGGGGACAGATGGACGAGTCATCTGAGAGGACACTTTTTCTAATCCGCAGTCCTCTCATGTGCTGCGGCATTCTGGGATGTCGGAGAGGGAAGAAAGAGGATGGAAGAGGCCGATGACCCTTCGGGGGGTGGGCACACACATGCATGCACGCACGCACGCACACACACACACACAGTGACTCTTGGCTGTGTGGCAAACTGATTTCATGGTGGACAGGAGAATGAGATCAAAAACAACAGAAAGGTGTAGAGGAGAGTGTTTTCTTAGTTTTAACTCTCATCCTGCAGTCAGAGCGGCAGGGCGCTTGTGTCAAAGGTCAGCTTGTCCGACGAAGTTATGTAAACGTGGCTTTGACCCTTCCTCAACTTTGACAAGGTTGAATTTCAGTATGAAAGAAAATGCTTTTTCAACTGTTGAAGGATGGGATCACTGCTTTTAGTTTAATTCAGTAAGTAAATGTAAATTGTTTTGTCAGATAGGAGCTAAATTGACACATAATCAAAATATTCTCAGAAAGAGCATATTATTGTGGTTGGGAATTTTTTTTGAAACTATCATATCTGAGATGCAAATACTCCATCACACATATAACCCTCGTTCTTCTTTGATATATTATTGGAGATACCACAAATGGACCTTTGTCTTACTGGGTTTTTTAACCTCACAGCTACTCTTCTTTTCTTACATTTCCGCTCTACTTTCCTTCAGATCGACCCTGGTATTTGAATTGCTTCTCTTTCCACTCCCTGCTGTTAAATCACTCTGGTGCTGTCAGCACCACAGATTCTGGGGCTCTTCTGTTATGACTGCAGAGACACTTAAATACATCAGGGGAATCCACTAATGATGACTTCAAAGTATTAAGACAACAATAAATAACTTCATTATTTACTATTGTGAGCTAATTTTGTTGCTGTGATTATTCGAATATATAATTCAAATTGGATTCAATTTGATTTGATTTTTTTCTAGATTTCTGTGGCTCCATCTTTTCTGTGCAACATGTAAGTTTAGAGGTTTTAAAAAAAGTGGCTGTTATAGGTGTTATACATCTTATACATGTCTGCATAGAAATGTATTTCACTGTGCAATCACGGAGTCACACTGGTCATGGCAACAAATGCAAATACAGTCTCAAAATCAGAATTTTACTTTGGAAACCATGAGGTAATGTGTTTTGCAGTTGCAGTGTTGCAATATGTTCAAGCTAATTTTGCATGAAATGCTGTTAATAGGGATTCATACTTTTAGCTGGAATTCAGGGCAAGTCAGTAGAAGACAAGACACAATGGGCACTATTGTTCAGGGAAGGCCTTGGATAAAAACTAATGGTTGCTATCTTTATAAACACTTGCTCAAAACACATCTGGTAAATTTGTGTTCGCTTAACTGGCCATGCACAAAGAAACCCAGTGTTCCGCATTGACTGACACAATCTGTGAGACATCAATGATTTACTCAGCCTTTAATAGCAGGGCAGGACACTGTGCATGTACAGCATTAGGCTGGAGGACACTCCAGATAAAGAATATCCCTGTATAATCACTTATACATGCATGCATTCAATATGCATGTGTGCACTGCATGTTCATCTGTATGCCTTTACTGACTACTACTACTACTACTGCAGCACATGCACATATAAGGTTATGCACACACAAACATGCACATTCACCTTGATAATGTAAACACTCATGCATTACTCATACATGGTATTATGGCTTTGTGGAGCATGTGCACACTTCATTGTATGTTGTTGTCAGTGTGCACGGTTACCGAAAGAGAGCAGCAGCCAAGAGATACAGCAAATAGCACCTGATACTTGTGTGTTTTCCATTAACTGTCATCGATGACACTCAACTCTTTCCGCACATTGAGGAAAATGTCTTCACAGTAAGTTTCTTTCCAGATCTAAATACATACAAGCAACATGAAGTCCTTTTTGTTTCTGGCTTTGTTTTGCTTTTATAGTCCTACCGGACACAGGTTTGAGTTTCCTTTAAATATTATATATTTATCCATTTTACTCTGAAATGCCTGATGATTCAAAGATTAAATAAAAGTACTATGTTGGGTGTCTTAAGTGTTTTTTTTCTCTTCCAGCAGTTCAATCAGCAAAGATCTCAAGGCTATTACACTACTCATTTATAAAAGGAGCATTAGGCCTGAGTTATTGAGAACGAAGGTCTCACAGACTCCTCTGGCACTGTGCAGACATAAATTATTGTTTTCTTAATTGGATTACAACCTCAAAGCGAGTTTGGAGACCTCCCACATCTAGACAATGGAAAAACAAGCTTGATCATTGTAGATTTCCATCTCATTTGTTCTTTAGTTTCTCAATAGCCATTAGACAAGAATCCTTGTAACAAATTCTTTTTTTATTGAGACAATAAATCTATCATCTTTACACTACAGAAGGAAATAAAACCTTTTTTTCCCCTTTTGCTTTCTTTCTTTTGGAAAAGATGTTTCGTATGAATAAACAATTGGTATCTCTACCATCATCTACTCTTTCTGCTCTGTCCTTTGTCCTCAGGTAAAAGGAAATTGTTGGCACATGTATGTGGATTGCTCAGTCAGTCATGAAGTACTAACCTCTCTGACAGTAATCCTGGCTGATCTCTCTGTGTGTGTGTGTGTGTGTGTGTGTGTGTGTGTGTGTGTGTGTGTGTGTGTGTGTGTGTGTGTGTGTGTGTGTGTGTGTGTGTGTGTGTGTGTGTGTGTGTGTGTGTGTATACATTTGCTGTATGTGTGTGTTTATGCTGGTTGCTGTTTGGGCACTTGTGTGTTGACAGCAACCTGCTGGGTGAGCTTATAGTGCTCAGAGTGAGTTGAACTGATGACACTGTGACACATGTCAGCAGAAAGCATCCTGTTCAGAAGGCAGTCATTTGTAACTATTTATTGACACACACTCAGGAAGTCAAACATACAGTTGAGCATTTATCCGTTTCTCTTTTGACATGAAGGACAAACGTGTTCAAAATGACAACCTCATCAAAGTAGGTTAATGCAAAAAAAAAAGGAAAACTTTTGCTTTTTAGTTTACTGAAAAAAGGACCTAAATAACTTTGAAAAATGAGTAAGCCTAACCACACAATAATTTGACATTATTTTCATTTATTAATATCAAGTAGATTCATTTTAAACCACTCCTTTCCTATACAACTACATATTGCAATATGTTTTCCAGAGAAGTCTGCTGTTGCACAGGATGGGATACATTTTATGTGCAAAAACAACAGTGGCAGTTAATAGATTGAATAGATAAAAACAACAAATTTATATTGCAAATCATTGCGTGCACCGCAGCATCCAACCTTTGACTCTGACTGACTCAAACATTTATCCCTTCTAGTGTTACTTTCCTATGATGTATTCCGTTTTATTGGTTAGTCAGCCGCTCTAGAGATCAATGAAATGAACAGCACAGTTATTGCAACTGCGACAGTTCTGAGTGAATATAGTCATCCAATAAAGCATTTTATTCCATGGTAGGAAACCCAGCTGTGAATCATAGCTGGATTTCCTTTTCACTGAAGACAGTTTATGCCAAAATCAGAGGAAAGACTTCTGTGTGCCATGTGGTTGAGGAAGATAAGATAAAAAAACAAAAAAAACATTCAGAATCAATTTATTGCAGTAGTGATTGATATTACTCTGTGGGAAAGGAAAATCATGAATACCTAGAAAGTGAATTCATAACACTGCATGAAAAGAAGGGGATCCGAAACAATTTGGGTCTTGTGAAACTAGGCTGAAGCTCACTTCTTTACGACAGTATGTGCAAATAAGAGGATCAGTGTTGTGTAAAAGGCAGACTTTACAGAAACACTAGAAACACTTTTTTTTGTACGAGAGGTTTGCTTGCTCGCTGTGCTAGAGCTACTGCCTTTTGTATGTTAATGATTGACCGTCTGTCGGCTACAGGGCATACGCTGTCAGTGTAACCTCACCTATTGTTAGAACTCGGACCCACATTCTATTAAGGTGCATTTACATACAGTAGAGGACCTTAATCTTACAGTGCAGGAAAGAAAAATAAAACTAGTGCCAGACAATTTTCTATTGTTAAATCATAAATGCAAAAGAGTAGATCATTTAAGCAAACAAAATCAAGGTACAGTATTTTTTTTTTAAATAATATATTAAGAATACCAAACCAACTCCCAATTCACATGTGTTTCATGCTTTGTAGATTATACTGTTACGACCATATCTTAAAATATTGCAAAATGGCTTAATGTGGTGTTAATACACATTTTACAATTTTTTTGAAAAAGTTGCAAGAGCTCAAACTACCTTAATTTTGCGCGTTTTATTAGTATAAGTGTAACTATAATATAGTATAACAATGTGAAGTCAATGTGTGATACTGTGCATCCAAACATGATATATAGAATATATTCGTATTTGCTAAGATTTAAATATAAAAGCTTCCGCTCCGACAGTAGCATGCTACAAACAGCAGTTGTTATTATAACCAAAGCTCTGAATATGGATTTTGGATGTAGACTAAAACAGATTTTAAAAGAAAAAGACCGACATGGATGAAAAAACAAACCCGTGCCTGGTTTTCATGTAGGGCCAATATAGACGTATTCAGCTCTCACACACCAGTAAAGGTTTCCACTTGCTCATCTGAAGAACCCAATCCTCCCTGAATTACAGGGAGATTAGGGCTGGATTACGCTGCCTCTGAGAATCCCAGCCAGAGAGCAGCTATTATATCCATCAGAGTAGACAGTGGGCCGCACCTGTTGCCACACAGCCGCCTGGAAGGGGACAGTTCAGGCCCAATTCAGGATATTTTAAAACAACAAAACAAAAGAAATTAAGTGTGTAAATGAAATTCTGTTGTTTTAATCTCTCTTATTTATTTTATAAGGCGCAATTTCCCTTCAAAGCACAGTGAAATGTGTTTTGAATTTTATGGCATTACTTCATACCCTGGCAAAAGATGTCTCCAAGAGTACATGAATGTGTGTATGGCCCAGGAGGTTCTTTATTGTCCCTGTAAGCACTTACAACCAGCCGTGTGTGCAGTAATTCACTTAAATGCAATTATCTTGAAAAAGTGGACCATAAAAAAAGGCAATTTAAAGTAAACGGTGTCAAGAAAAGTTAATAAATATGGGAGTTATTTACATGGATAACTGTGCAAATGACTGCTAATGCTGTGGTAATGGAAGGGAGGCAGGAGTGACTACTCACAATTAACTACCTCTCTTAAAAGTGCTGCCAACTCGCAGGTGGAACATGCAAAGCCCTATTAATGTGTGCATCTTGTAGAAATAAAATATGAGAACTCACCGTTTGCTTGAATTACTTGATCTTATAATATGTTATGTCACAATTGGAGCATTTTTATGCAGTTGACATAATGCTGTGTAAAACAAAATACAGCCCAGATGACACATGATCACATTATTGTTCCACTGAGTGAAAACCTGCTGAGACAGAAAATTATGGGAATGATAGATTGATTCATAAAACAATAACAGTGTTAAAAGATCAAAAAGGGACAAACGCAGATCACGCCGACTGCACTCCCAGGGCCACAATGCAGGTTATTCATCCTTAGAATAGCCGCACCTAATACTGCAAAAACTCCATAGAAGTATTCACACAGACAGCCCTTTAGTCATGCCAAGATTGATTGAGCAAGCATGTAATGGTTTAGCATTAATGCATTGCGGTTGAATCAGCGAGCCCCACAACTTGTCAGTCAGAGCGGTGCTGTGCTTTTTACTCTGTTTTGATAAGAGAAAATAAAAAGGATAAGAGACAGTTACTTCAGTTTAAAAGCTCTTATAAAATTACCAAATTAGAAGGCATTTGTTAACTGAAATACTGCAATTACCTCAAACCAAACTACTGCTGTAACACAAGTGCATTTGTAATATGTGTGCAGTACTTAGGATTTGTGTTTTTAACTGTCTGCACGTGACATACTAACTGCAGACAAACACTTGTTCTGTACCAGGAACGAAGAATCGAGTTGATAAAAAAAAATAAAAATAAAAATTGCTATTGTGCAATAAATAAGACAATTTACTATGCTTTCAGGAGACAAACATGACAGGTAACAGTACATTAGGAAAACAACCTGCAGTTGCTAAGGAACTGGCAAACAAACAGGGTGGAGAAAAGAAGTGGTTGGGTGTAAATCAGCCTGAAGGGACAAGGGCCCAGTCACTGAAGCACAGAGAGCCAGTTTCACAAGGGAGGCCAAGCCAAGTATCATCCAGCGTGAAATACCAGCAACTAATCGTTTACCCTTTTTCCTTCTCTTTCTCTCTTTCTTGTTATCCATCCATATCTGCGTTTTTTTCCAATGATAAAGGGCAGCAGCCGCAGTTTGGTTTTTGGAATGTTTATTTGTGTGTGTACATGTGCTGCTTATAAATGTGTTGTATAAAGAAACTGACTATTGCTTAATTACTTGCAATACTTTTTTTCCCCGCCATGCAGCTTCTTCAAAAATATTTTCAGGATGTAAACTAATGAATGAGTGATTACAGTTCTCCTGTTAAAAATAGTCACCTATAATCAGTTTCTTCTGCAGCTCTCTACTAATAGTCTTTTTTTCTACGAAATGTGGCAGCTTCAAATTAGCCTGTCATATTGTAACCATCAATTTTAATTACTGCTCTATTATCCTGTTCAAAGTTGTTTAAAAGAAAAAGCATTACACTTTGACACGTGAAAGGTTAACTATTTAATTTGACCTCTTGAAGCCAAAGATATGCTTTTCAAATTACAGCCATGCAGCAGCACATATGAAGTTTGCGTGAAGCGTCAGCTCTCAGCAAGCAATTTCCTTTCCGCTTAAGTTGCTCCAGCAGATGACAGACGAGGTAAAAGGGTAAAGTGAAGTGAATGTGAGATGTAGGTATCTGCTCTTAACCGTGGCCTCTCAGTATCACCATGCTCAGGCTGAGGTGATACTTGCTCTCAGGTTTCGATGCTGTTCCGCCTGACTGGGCAGACTGGGGACATTCCTTTAAACGAACAGGGCACACTTAAACACACTTTGCACACACCCCTGTCACATGCTTAATTGATACCCACAGGGACAGCAGCATCTCATAATGTGTTTCTCTTCTTGACATGTTAAGCTGAAGAATGTGCGTGAAAAGATGGCGAAGGCCTCGGCGAGGCTTAGTGGCCTGTTTTTCAGCACCTCTGGATCATCTCACTGTGACAGGCATACATTAATGACCATACACACACCTCTTTGTGCAGAACATTTCACCGTTCCCTAGTTCTCCTCAAGCAGCATACTCTAAAAGAACAGTTTACATAAAATTATTTATTTAATTACTTAAATGGATCAATTTCACAAAGTGCATTTGAATGGGAAAAAAATATATATTAACACTGATGTCTGATGACCTGATATCTTTGCAGTGTGTGACACACATTCTTAAGTCAAGTCTGGTACCAGATAAAAGTTCAAGAAAGTTAAGTCTCAGATTACAAAAGGAAAGCATGATTGCAAAATATCCACACAAATAGCACAAACTATTTATAGGCAAGGTAGGAATAGATTTAGTCAATGCTGGCTTGCAGGAAGCTTTAAAGAAAATAGTCAGTCCAGATCTTGATACATCTCTCAAACGTTTATATTAATTTATTATTAACATTGTAAAGACCAGATGTTTCATTTTAATGTTTTGGTTAAAGCACATGCACAGAAAGTGAGTTCTGGTGGTTGCTTTACTTGGTCACTCTATAGCTCCTAACCTCATGCGGGCTGGATGTTGTCAACCCAGCTGCTGGCAATATCACTCGGCACCAGCAGCATATTGCCATGCTGTGAAGTGAGCTAATGGGCCCTGTGTTACTTCATCGCACTTCTAAGTGTTGCTCCATTTAAGAGAAGCCGGAATGACTGCAGAGGCACTAATAAAGCCATTCAGAAGAGAGAGTGTCCTTGGAGATTTCATGGCTCTACTTGTGAATCGTTGACAAGTCTTTCCTAAAGGCCCAGGTGTATCCTTCAAAATGGAACTTTCACTCCTCCACTGCTCGTTTAGATAAGTCCCTTAATGGTACTTTTACAGATGCAATAGCTCAACTGAGTACAGCGACTTCAAGTGTAGATTTTTGTTGCTTCCAGTTTGTCGAATTATCTGCTGAGTTACGTTTAAAAGAATTTTTTTTTCAAATCATCAAAAGTTGCATTGCGTTTCCTCAGATTTGGGTATGAAGACACAATCACTGCATGCTGTATTGGCTTTAATCATCTAAATGCATGAGGTTGTTTTGCTCACAAATAAAAAAAACGCAAAATATAGGTGTTGGAGAATTTGGTACAATGCTAATCTAAAAGCTGAGAGCTCAGGAAAACAGTTTGTTGTAGTGCAGTAAAATTGCTTAGTGTTACTCCTGTGTTTGCCTCCAGGTGTCCCCCCCCCCACAGTTTTACACAAGGAGACATGTGTCTGAGGACCTGGGACAAATTCTTTAAGCACCATAAACCATAGAGAAAAGACAGAATTAATGTAAGGATTCATGGGGATGGAAACACCTGTCGGGGTGTAATGTGATATCTATTTTTTCGACAAGAACAGGAGCATCAATCATCCCCTGAGGGGGAGATACGTGCTCTATGTGAAATGTCATATGGCCTATGCAATCCCTCGTCACTACACCCTGCAAACTCTTTGCAGCCTGATTTTGCAGCTTGGGTTTTGCCTGTGAGGCATTCTGTGTCTATAAATTAGATAACAATTACACAACTGGTTGATAAAGCACAGAGTTTGTGCTTGACATGTTGGCATGGCTGTCAACACATAAGGCACGGCCATGGCTGGGTGTGAGCAGGGGTTTGTAAATCATCCTCTCTGGAAAAAGAGGGCATTGCTTGTAATATGTATAGCTTTGCTTCACAATACACACAAAGCTTAGCTTAAAAAAACTAAATCATTTTTTTCTTCATTGCATGTCCAAATTTAACAGTAGTCACCTACTGTTATTAGTTCGTCAGATGTCTATAAAGATTATCAAAGAGTTACAAGGATGCTGTCTTGATTTTGGATCCAATGCCTTAAGGCAATCTATCATGAAGTATAAACTCTTTTCCAAGTGCTCGATCAAACAGGTGAGATCACTGCATTGGCATTGATCCTCAGGACTGGACACGCTCGTCTCCTTTCTCGCCAGGTAAATTAAATGTTGTCTTTATTTTACAAGACGGGTATGCTTTTTTATTTTTATTTTTTTTTTCCACCACTCAATGTTATTTTCCCCTGTCACTGGGATGCCAAATATCCCACTGAATTCACAGGATCAAATTCTTACCTATCAATACATGTCTCTCATTTTTTTTTATATCCCCTTAAAACTGACAAATAGGCAAAAGATGGAGGGGAATTTAGGAGTTGTTGCTATGGAGCAATGCAGGAGAATCATAACACAATAGACCCTGGAGTTAAATTCAATCCGTTTTCACCTGGAGACATCAGCCAACGTCTCTCTTGACAAGTTAAGAGGACTCGCAAATATGAAATGCACAATATGCTGGGTTGGAAAAAAAAAAAAAAAATCAGTCCTGTTCAAACAGTGAATAATATTTCCCTTCTGCAAATGTGCATAGTTGAGATTAGACTTCTGACAGCAGTGTATACAGTATTAAAGGATAATGCTTAGTACAGTAAGTTTGATAAACCCATTGTGAACAGATTGAAGCTTGGACATCTCACTGCAAACACAGTACAGTAAAGTAAAGACTTAACCTCAGTCAACAGGTACATTGATAATCATGTAGATTTATAATAGGATGATGGTACAGTAATATCAAATGTTATTGGAGACTGATGGAATTTACAATGGTGAGAGTTCAGTGCTCATGACGTCCCTTTATTGTAAAGTGTTTGAAGTAAAAAAGTAAGTAAAGTTTAATCAAAATTGATCAAAATGTAATGTATGATTCTAAAGAGAAATAAAGTAAAATAGAAATAAAATCTCCCTCACAGACCTGCTTCACCCGCACAATCCAGCCCCCTCCACCCCCCTTTTAAAATGCTTGTTTTATGTGTTGGTTTTATTGCTTCAACGGTTTTTAATGTGCTGAATGTGCTGGTTTTACAGTAAAGTGTCTTTGAGTACCATGTAAACCGCTATAGAAATAAAATGTATTATTATTATTATTATTATTATTATTATTATTATTACTATAATGTTTTGGAGAAAAGGTCCATAGAAAACCAGTCAAGTCACAGGGTTTCCATTGGTTTATTCAAAGGGCTCTAGAGCCTGTCTGACTGTACATTTATTTAAGTACTGTACTTAAGTACAATTTTGAGTAATTTACTTAAATACTTTTATGCTATTTTACATTTCTACTCAACTACATTTAAGGGGGAAATATAGTCCTTTTAATTGACTACATCTGATGCTGTAATCACAAGTTACTTTGCAGATTCAGATTATACATTATGTACAAAACATATCATCAGTTTTTGATGCATTGGACTTTATATACTGCCCAACAGAATATAAAGAAGTAGTTAAAATTAGCTCCACTGTGACCATCTATGACATTACAAATGCTGCTTAGAAATGTATGCATCATTATTATTAATCACATTTTGCATAATAAGTATGTTTGATGTAAATTTTCCAGATAATACTGCTGTACTTTTAAATAATAAGTTTAGTAATATTTTGATGCAGGACTGTAACTTAACTGCCCAGCCCACATATACAGTACTGTATATGTGTATTATGTTATTTTTCATTCTCATTTTGCTTCTGTTACTGAAGTAAGGGTTGCATCTGTGAATCTATTTACTAACTCTTAATAAATAAGGTAATATACATATTTCATTCAATTTAGTTTTGGAAGAGAATTGTGCAAATGAATGCACCAAGTAAACTTTTCATTATTTAATATTTTGTCATGTTTTTGGCAGAGAGTAACAAGGAACAATGGGATTTGAAATGTTGAAACATGCTAAATCAAAGTCAGTGTCAACCTTGACAACACAAAATGATTTGATTGCAAGTTGCTGTCAGTTAAGTAAGAATTTACAAGGTAGCATGTTGGATTAACAATAAAACTTTAGTTTGGAATATACAAAAGCTTAGCAAACCCCAAATCTCTCACCAAGCGCCACAGGTTTATTTCCCTCAGTCATACCCTCTAAGAGTTCTGTTAAGTTCAAGCAAAGACATCTACAGTATCTGCCGCCGGACAAAAAATTAGAGGAAAAATAACCAAGAAAAGCACCTATTCATAACAGTTAAAAAACAGAGTCCTTCCTGCAGGCCATAGCCGCTGATAGACTTATGCCCATTGACTGATAAGGAGACGTCTTTCAGTGTGCATTCTCCTGCAGGGCTTACTTAGAGAGACACACAATTCACCATTCAGTAGAGAATCTGGTTTTACACACATCCATCTGTCTCTCAAGTGGCACACATGAGGTGAGCCATGGCATGAATAAAAGATAACCTGTCAAACTTGCAATGAGGACTGACAAACTGTCAGCAACAGGGAGTCAAACGTGTGGCCATCAGGTAAGGAAATGCATAAAGGTTGTAAGAAATGTTTGCATCTGCTTGCAGTGTTAAAAAATAGAAAAGAAAGAAAGACGAAGCGAAAAAAGAAAGATGGCAGGCAGCCAAGTGGCGTCTGGCGCACATCCAGTTGGAATGATGTAATAGTGGGTTAAGTCATTCAGCGAGCTACAGGACTTGGAAAGTAGCTTTGTATTTTTTGGGGTGACTTTGCAGCAGGTGAAACATAACAATTGCTGGATTCATTTCCCATTTACCCCTAAAAATGGGGGGAAGCCTCTAGACAACTCCGAGGAGGTGGTGGGCCATTGGAAATTTCTCTCCCCGGTCTGTCTATTTTTGACTGTTGTTCAGTGTCCACACAGTTGAAGAGACAAACTCCTGTTCAGTTGGCTTATTCAAGACCCATTGGCATTGTCACTCACCCACACTTGAGCCTGATGAACAACAAGCATTGAACACAGTGTTCAAAATCATCACAAAAGTAGGGAAAGAATACAGGTTCTAAAATGACTAATCAATCTGAAGTTGTCAGCATTTTGCTGTGTTGTCTTGAATATAGCAACTCATATAGATACTAGAATAACTAACATTGCCATACCCTACATTTAAAACAAAGCAAAACAAAAACATTTCAAAAATATGATTACTTGTTTTGCCATTAAATCAATCAACTGGCCAATTAATTCATTCCATCAATCCATCATCTAACCAATAAATCAATCAACCACACAGATAATAAATACACCTTTAGATGACAACACCTCTTGCATGTGTATGCAGAGGTAACCTACTGAGGAAATGAAAAGGTAGCTTTAAAAAAAAACGTTATTTAATGTGTGAATTACAATAGAGAAAACACATGCAATGCATGTTTTCGTCTTTGTAATTTGTTTTTGGAGTTGACAATGATTAGATAATGCAGCCGGCTCTGTCATTAAAGCCAGTCAGCATTGGTTTGAACAGGGTGTACTTACACCAAAGCTGAATTACACAGTACACATTAAATGAGTCACACTGCTGAAAAGGAACTGTTTATACAGCAACTGAGAACGCATCGTCTGACTGCAGGGTTCAATCATGAGCCTATTCTGTTATATATTTGTAATAGTGAAGATACATCAGCACAAAATTGGGAAGGTACATTACATGCCTGTGTGATGCATGTGTCATAATCAACAACATAAGTCTGATTACAACTAAAGAAAAAATAAATAAATAATTACTGATAAATGTGTGAATAGAAGGCAGTGTGACCAAGTCATCTTTGCTCAAGTCCCAAGTAAGTATCAAGTCATTTGGTCCAAGTCTCAAGCAAGTCTCGAGTTATTTTTTGGGGGGCAAGTCAAGTCAAGTCATCCAATCAATCACGTGTTGCCATAGCAAGGAGTTTGACTGACAGCCAGTCATCCAATCATGACAATCACATACCGGGGATCTTTTCAAGTCATCCAATCATGATTCACAGTTTGTGCTGCAGAATTTAATTTAACCTTCATCAGCTGACGTTAAGTTAAATATATTATTTATATTGGTAACATGTTTCATTATTTGACTTCTTGTCAGCAGATTCAGTTTTCTAGATTTTGAATAAAATCAAAGAGTTTGGATACAATGCAGAGAGTATTGATGCAACTGACGATAAGTGATTGTTTTGAATCCCATAGCTCCCCAACAGCCACGCAGCGGGTGACTGCTCTGTCAAATACCAACTCTGTAATGTCACTCTCCCTTCTGTCATGTCTCCCTTCTGACTCAAAGACAGTCAGTGTATTACCAAACAGTCAATGTTACTAGGGAAACATCTAAAATGACGGCATACAAGATTGAATAAGAAATGTGGATTTAAAGTCAACAGACGGAGGTGCCAGGTAGCCCAATATTACTTGTTGGTCGTAGTCTCTGCAGTATTTAAAGCCACCGATATTAATGGTGGTACAGGGAAACATTATCCCTAAGTCCTGTGGTTGAATTGAGCACAGAGACTAGAGGTCTGCCAATACATATGAAGCTAACCCAGTCTAATATCCAAATTACATTATGGCACATTCAATCAGACCCAGGGCTATTATTGGTCACAGGAGAGGACAGAGGCACATTTGCGGAGAATGGTTTCATTTATGAAGCAGGTCGTAAAAAGTTGGGTTTGGGGGTGGTGCGGCAGGGCACTTAAAAATATCTGAACAGGGGGACATGTCATTGCTGTAATAGCATTAAGTTAGCCCTTTAATCTGTATTGAAGTATGTTTACTTTCCAATTATGTTGGAGTAATGCCTTCAATAGATCACAGTTGGATATTTAAAATATACAGTACTGAGTCTTGGATTATTTCAGAATATTATATTGAACAGACCTCTGACAGTTTGAATGTGGAACTGTGGAAAGAAAGAAAAAAGTGAGAAAGAAAGAACATTTTAAAAAGGGACTAACAAGTCAAATGACAGTTTATCATATTTCTTTTCTGACATGTGAACAGTTTGCTTGGCCCCAGTATTCAGAGAACATATTTCTGTCCATTTTTCCTGGTGATGGTGAGGCTTAACAACTTCCCTCCAATAGGCACAACTGGTCATTTTTATATGCAAATCTCAGACAGACTTTTGTTTTTTCCAACAACAACAGAGACATTCAAAATGTCCCCTGCTTGCACTCATATTTCAGTTGGACAGAACTATACTATAAGTAAAAGTATTTATGATCTCAAAAGCTAAACCATGGCCATTATGGTGAATAAAATGGAGGACTTATTTAAGATGCAATTTTCGATTGAGTTCAAATATGTTTAGTAGTTACTGATTCCCTCCTCAATAGAACACAGTTATTGAATTTCATCTTATCGGGCGCCCAACACTAAATATTTGAAGTACTACCAGGAACCTTTTTACCAGCTGTCACAAGTGGATATTCATGGACAAAACTGTGACATCACACATTACAGGCATTATTTTTCAAATCCTCAATGACCTCAATACATCATGGACACCCCTTCTGAAAGTTTTATTTCAATTGAGCAGAACAGAAGAGGCAGCAATAGACCTCTGCTTTCATATTAAAGTCCCTTTTCCTTTACAAAGAAGAGGGTTTGGAGCGTATTAAGCCATTTTGCTTCACTGTCATTTAGCATCTGTTGAGGGGAAATAGGATGGAAATCCTTGTGAGGGAGATGAAAGGCCGACTCTGCATCAGAGAGACTGAGCTGAAACCCAGGACTTTCTTTAGCCGTGGTGGTCTCTTTTCTTCTCACTCATCCCTCCCTCTCACACTCTCACTTTCCCTCAACAATGTTTGCCAGAAGTGGATCCCCCCCCCCCCCCCCCAGACCCTCCATCTCCTGGCTCTCGTTTGCAGCCCTCTCAGTGGACTGTCAGCAAGTGGCCACCTTTGAGCATGGCACTGAGCTGCTGTGATCTAACAGCTATAAAATGCCAAATAAAACTTATGGACAGCCATTGCCAGAGAGCAGCAGCCTATACAACACAATGGATCATTGTTATGGAATGGATGATGTCATGGCTGCGCTGCGCTCAGTGCTGCTCCTCTTCAGTTTCTCCATTTTATATTTATAAAGAGAACAATTATTATTATATCTGTGTATCTTTCATGATGTCATGGCATGTCATCATATCTCTTAGTCATTAAAGCTTTACATAAATGTATGACTGAAAAGCTATGATTAGAAATACATAGATTTAAAATGGTACTACTTAGCTTGATATGTAAAGAAATATTCACAAATTACCTTTCAGGGGTGCACTGAGATCACAAATCTCACCCTGATTTGTTATTGTCATACATATGTGTGGTAAAAAACATATTGTAATGTTTATTTAAAATGCAAACAAATAACCTTTTAGTAAAACATTGGAACCTGCCATCTCTCCCAAACTGATTGATGGGTCTTTTATTACACAACCATCATTTTACAAGAAACTACTTTACTGATGTATTGTTACTAAAACATGCTAATGCTGTATTTTAAATATGTCTGTTGAGAAACGCACACATTGTTAATTTTCTATTTATAACACATTAATATGCCAGTTCCTTTAAAGTGAAAACAATAAAACGTGTTCTTTGGCATAGACAAACCAACCGAATTAACATTATGACATCACATTTCACTGATCTTACTTCTAAGTACAATATGCTTTCATATAAGCTTCAGAGAAAGCTAAGAAGTAGAATAATCCACTGTCTTTCACTGTCAATTAACTTTAAAGCCCAGTGTAAGCTTGTGTTTATTTACTGTAGGTTGGTCCCTGTTATGCCAAAATACCTAAGACTTTAAGGTGTTACAATGTGAACCCAGCCTGAAGCTGGCACCATACTGCCATCCTGCATTTAAAGACACCTTTACCGATGAATAGGAACAATTAGATAATTACATACTTCCCCACCAGCATCATCACTACAGCAAATCATGGTAGTCTTCTTGTCAGTTGCTCATTTTGCAAGCTAAGTAATAATTTGATATGTTGCCTTGATAGCTAGAAACTATGTGTGCATAATAATTCACCCTTAGCATCATTGAGCAGCTAATAATTAAGTTGATCAGCCATAAATCTTATCTATGAACTTCATGTTAGAAGCATCTTGCAACAGAGGTTAAAAGGTTTCCACCTTTTTTCCTGTTGAATGCTATAAATCAGAGAAGCTTGTTTTGTAATGCGTTGTGTTTGGATGAGACATTTATTATGCACTTCTAAACTAAGGACTTTTAGAAATAAGCCAGTTTGAAGTTTGTAGTTCTTGCAAGCAATGAGTTTGTACAATTTTTGACAGGATATTTGTAGCACACTACTATTTTTCTCCTTTTATTAGAGATGTAGTTTAGCTTTGCTTAATATAATAGACTCTTGCTACATTTTTAAACAGTTTGACATGGATTAATTCAAACTGTCTACCATGGCAAATTTAAGACAAGTGAAGGGTTTAAATTGCATGAGAAATAACAGAGACTGTGCCTGCAAGTATTTATATATTTTCAATATTTAACATTTAAAAATTCAGAGAGAAAAAATACTACTTTTATAACTATAATGCAGCCACAGTGTCTGTCACAGTCAACGTCTGTGTGCTTTTTTGGCACTAACTTTATGGAACCCCCCACCCTGTGTGTGTGTGTGTGTGTGTGTGTGTGTGTGTGTGTGTGTGTGTAACCAAATAACACAGACTTTGGCCACAGCAGCACATGCACACAGCCTTGTTCTCTCTCCGCACACAGCCTTGTTCTCTCTCCGTCATCCCCCTGTGCCATCCCCAATGGTCCCCGATGTTCGACCCACAAGCCCATCAGCAGCACCACCCGAGCCGTCCACCCTTCAACCATCCTGCGCTCCGTCACCCTGGCGTCGCATGACATTCTTTCCCACAGGCAGCCACATAGTTCCAACGTCTCCTCATGCGAGGGGGCCTGGGACCCTACAACAGGCGGGGGGCACTTCAAAGGCCGGCCGGCCCACAGCTGCAGCCTTTCGCTCCAGCAGCCAGCTCCAGTTTGTAATCATTATTAAAGGCTTGACCTCGGAGGCATCTCTGCCGCTGTTCACACCCCCTTCCCAACCCTGATAACGCTGCACAGGGCTCCTCTCAAGGCGACTCCAGTTACCCATCAGTTGAGCGGACTGAAAGAGATGTGGCAGAGGCATTGTTTTATGCTGTTGCGACGGTCGAGCTGAGGCATTAGTGGTTTACCAAGGAACCTTTTTCTTGGACCTCTTTATACTGTTAGGCACCTGTATCGGTGCAAGTGACGCTTCGGGGGCTGGTGACAATGCTGGAGTCTTAACAAGCTTACTGCTAATAAAACAGTGAAATATGGTTTAAAGAGAAATTAGTCACAGCTTGTTCCACTGCATGTGATTTATATGTCACTACATGCATGCGAAACACTCATCTGAGGTCATGTAGCCTCATATTGAAAATTCAATCCTGATTCTTGATATTCATAAAAAAAAAGGTTCCACTCGTTTATTTTTCAGAATTGAATATTGATATATTTGAACAAATCAAAAAACAAAATCACTGCAATACTGTAAGAATGATTTCTGGACTCAGTATTACACTACATAACTTCACATCACTTCATCACATCAAGATTTTTGCAGTTTAGGTTTAAATACGTTAACAGTAACAGGACCTTATGCTTTCAATGTGGATCAAAATTTGAGCATAACCCACGGGCTCAACAAAGGTACTGTGCATGGACCGTGTATCGAGTCACAACAAACGTAAGTAAAACAATTATGGCAACATTACTTTGGGTTATAACTATACATTTAAGACCATGATGCTTACATTGAGATCTTTCACTGCACACCTGTGGAGGACACTTAACAAATGACCCTGTGTGCTCCTGGCTCACCCTTATGCCCTGGTTAAAGGTTCGAAATGGGAGGGGGAGGGGGGTGGGGGGTGGGGGAGGGAGAATTAGCTCGTTAGTCCTGGTGTGATAAAGGAGGAATTTATAGATGCATTTGCAGCCTACATCAGTGCTTGAAACAACAGACATGCTCCCTAATTCAATGAGACAAAATGTATCGGTTGATGCCTGCCCTTAGCAGCTTTATTGCCATTTATCTCATCTGAAAAGCTTGTTGATTAGTAGTCAGGTCGGTCACCAAGACACCTAAAGGGCAACATTATATGGCCCATATCCTCATCGCTCAACATCTCCACGTTCAACAGCTGGATCTATTGTGTAAACAACATAGTAAAAAAAACACTTGTGAATAGCTATTACAAGTTATCTGCACTGATAACAATCATCAGAAGCACAGTGCACAATGCTTTCATGCTTTGGTAATTCTAAAAATCTAAGGCCAGATGTCAATGTGCCAACAGCCAGGCTGCCTTCCTTTCCTTTTCTCATTAATTCATCATGCCCTGTATTGATGTAATGCTCTTGAGTCACTCCAAAACAAGAACAACAGCTTGCAGGCCTGCAAAATAAGTAGGCGGGGTCTTTACCAGGTGTGCTGCGTCTGTAACAACAGTGGAGCATGATAACCCTTCATTAAAGATTCCACACTCCGTACAGCATCTAGCTGAAGTAGGAGTTTGACCTGAAACTATCTATCTCTACATAGTAATTAATCCTAACAAGAACTCATTGGTTTTATAGGGGCTTTATATCGCCCTACAGATGTTGGGTGTTTTGAAAACTGACATTCTCTGAAGCTAACATTTTTATTGGTCCGTTATTCAGGCAGTAAATCTTCCATGACAGCTTTGCATCAAATAAACAGGCTGTAGAAAACACATAGTTAATTACACAGTTGTGTACAGAGTGAAGTTTGATGACAGTATAAAAATATCTTTTACCATCACTTCATTCACAAACTTTATCATGCCATTGCTAATGCACGATTGGCAGGCATACTTTATCCTCCGTGGGCCAGAGGAGCTGATTTGTGTTCAACAAAGCTTTTTTAATGGAATATTAAATGTCAAATAATCCATCATTAGGAGATTAAAGACGCAAATTGTATGCTGTGAATGCTTGTGCTTAAACCACAATGAAGGATGGCTCTTATAACTTAACCACCTTTGACTCTTTAAAAACTTCAATGCAAATCTGTATCTTTCTCCAGCAATAACTAAATATTGTGTTTAAATAAGCTGCATAATGAGAGGCTTAAAACTGCATCCAATGAATCATTTTCTCTGGAATCATTCTTGCACCCTGCACTACTATCACTTCATCAAGATTACTGTAAAAAAAAATGTGGCTCAATTTCCATAGCTACAGCCACAACACTGCAATGTCTCGGTTACAAGTTCCATGATGGCATCAAAACATTTGGAATCATCTTGTGGGATAGAAGTATTTTGTTCCCAGAGATCAAGGAAGGAAACTACAATGAAAGTGCAAGTAGAGATGACACATTTTCAAGAAATCATGTCGTATCAATAATCAGATGGATCACTAGATCCTATCTGCTAGGAGGTTCAGAATTTATTTTCATGTGTGTGAATAAACCTGTTCTAGATTTCCATGGCTGATGATTTATGTCCTGTTGCATCATGTCTGCACAAACGGTGCTTACAAAAAGCCTATTGAAGCCCAGTAACAAACCCTAAAACAATGGAACATCATAATACATGACATCTCATGAAAGCAGTATACAGAAATCCCCTATTATGTTACATGTCAGACATTTAGTGTTTGTTTTGTATTTTAACAGTTGGCATGCAAAAAACAGACACCACGCATCACTATTGCACAGTATTTCAATTATCAAAACAGGCAGACCTAATGCACCCTCCGTTATCTCAGTTATTTTGTAAAAACACTACATGCTCAGTCAGAGTTTAGTTTATAGCGCTGTAGCTATGGACAGGGTGTGTGGCTAACGGTTGGTGAGTGGAATCATTCCAAAACTCAAAGGCTGAAGTCTCCAAACAGATGGAAAAGCCCTGTCTGTCCCATGTAGCCGCCTCGCTTTGTCTACCTTTCCCCTTTTGTTTTGTTGATTTGTTTATTTTTGGTTTCTATACAATCAAGAGCCTCTTGAGCTCGGAGTGCAGAGAGGCCCAGACATAATATGACGGTGGCAACGGATGAGAGGGACAGCATGGGACAGGACCCCCCAGGCGTGCTGCAGGGGGTCTGCTCGAGCTGGATGCCAGGAATGGCTTAGGGGTCCCAGCGGCACGAGCCTCTGACACTTAACAAGCGCCTTGCAGTTGTCCCAGGCCTTGACCCCGTCTCGTCTTAAGACACATATGGAGCTTTGACAGGAGAGAGCCTCAGGGACATGATCAATTACACTCAGTCATATTATAAGAATATCTCCAATAAGATTATTTTATAACAGCTTTTCCATTACAGAGTATGGAAGAAGTTTTGACGCGTGGTGAAAGATGCCATTTGTACGGTCACACATTTGACGTCAATTAATTCTGATTTAATTAATTGCGGACTGAATCGGCTAGTCACTTTGGCTTTAATTGTTTTCAAAGGGAATTATGATGTACTGGACGGGTTAGAAGCAATACATTATATATAAGTTTTTTTAAAATCTCATCAGTGTCTGGTCAGTAAATGGTGACTGCACCGTGACCTCAGGAGATGTGGATACCACTGTTAACACATATTAACACTGTCCCTGTTGAGTCTGCAATTTTTCTCTTGCTACCTTTTCCCTTGAGAAAGGGATTTCTGACAGTCAGGCCAGTAGATGTCTCAGCTCAGGGCTTCCTGTTACAAGACCATAACATACTTTGCCTGGTGAGTAACAAGGACACATTCCCTGGCTCCTTACATGTCCAGTGGGAGGCTGTGGATCATGCACGGGAATCATCAATGTAGGCTGCAGGCTGGGTAGAAAGCCAAAAGCAAGAAAATGGGTGCTTGTGAAATCCTTGTCTTAAAAAACAAAAGACTGGTGCAAAGTTGCACCCGGTTAATGGCAAGGGATCCTTTAAGCTTTATTTGAAATGAAGCTAGCCATTCACCAGCACTGTGCACATTTCATAACACCGATACAGTCAGAAGGAATGCAACGTTAAAGAGGCATGACTAATACGGCTGTTTTTATTTTAAAATGTTTTAGAAGCTATAAAAGTTAAAGCCGACTCAAGCCCAGGCCTGACAGGCCTAGGGTCTTATAAATATTTCCAAATTTATAGTGAACAGAGGAAGTGATGTGCTATGCTAATGTTTTTATTACCTTAGTTTTACGAGTTGTCAAAATCATCATAAATCGTTATTTTTTCAAGCTAAGACGTATGCTGTAGGTGAAATTAGGAGATCTAAAATTTTACAATTGCTAGAGAGAAAAGTGGATAAAAGTCACATGCATGACAAACTAACAGCTGTTGTTTAGGATCTGTTGAGGTCAAGGCATGGGCATACTTTTTCATCTAACAGTTGGGGGGGGGGAATCAACATAAAATTTCTCAAGAGCAATTTTTGAAGGAGACACAAATAATACAGCCAAAATTGTACTTGTATAGGAGATGTGTAGTTGTGGAACTCCATTAAGTAGGCTGGCAAGGCTATTTTATTACATTTAAACATCTGATGAAGTGATTGTTTTCTCTAATACAGATGATGCTGAATTGAGACCTGAGCACCCTAGCAAGCAAACTAGCTAACTAGCTGGCTGGCCACTAAATTAGTAAAATTTAAAGAACCTAATGTTTCATTTACACACTCTTGTCACAGCGTAAAAAAAGTAACGTACATTCGTAAAGTAACGCACATTCATTAATATCAAAATGTTAAGCACTTCCATTTGTACTCGGAAATCGGATTTTCCTGAGGTCAAAGTTGGAGCTCGGAACTTGGAAAACTTGGTAGTACCCAGAGCTAAAAATCCAACATGGCTGCCTCATGCATCAACAGTAGTGAAAGCTGTAGTAACGTACAGTTATTAGCACTTCGGTCTTATTTGTGTCTCACTAAATCAGTCGTACACACAGTCCTGTCCAACTTCTATCTCTGGACATGTTGTTATGGTGTTTGTATGCACAAAAAACAGAGTAATGCGTTGTTATCTACTGGTATTGCTAACAACGGCTAACCTGGCTAGAGTTAACCCCACAATGAAAAATCGGACTTGTAAATGGAACGCATTTAACTCGGGTGTGACATCATTCCCAGCTCCCAGGTAAATGGAACACACTAATAGTTCTCTTCAACCGAACAGACTTGTGTTGTCTGTGTATATGACGCATAGCAGACAGTGGACCAAACCACTGTGAGGTAATGGAGGGGGTTATCTCTTAACATAAAACGCAACACTTTTTTTGCCCTGTTTGCATTAGCATTATTTTACTACTTACACAATTATTTTCAGAATATATTATTATATATTATTTACAATCCACAGCGTGGTTTTTAATGATATTTCTAGGGGGAGACAACCCTCAGATGGGGTAGGTCCTGATCCACCTGACCCATCCGACCCCCCCCCCCCCCCCCCCCGCGAGCATGTTACAAGTTTTAAAATGAACATTTTCCAAAGCCATCATAAAAAGAATAACATTAATCTATGTTGTTGACATGGATGTCTTTATATCTGAATGCCCACTGCATTGCTGTTTCTAAATGCTGAACCATTAAGAATCAACACTACACATACCGGGCAGTTAATGTGGTGGAAATTTGCCAAGTGTGGATCCCATGCAAACTGAGCTGCCCCGTCCTCTATTGGCCTGGGAATACACAAAATGCCCCACATGCATTATGTGATACTGAATTCTGCTTTGGAAAACGTGGCTTTTAATGTTTCCATAATTGGGGGGCATTAATCAATTGTGCTCCATCAGCAGAGGCTAACAGGGCCTGTAAGCATCTGCCCACCATCAAGCTCTCTGACCCAAGACCAGCTGGCTTTCAACCCACGCTCTGCTGCAAGAAATCACTTTTGACTCCATCCATCAAAGCTACATTAATATTCTGTCTTAAGCAGCCCACTACTTGGACTGCATTCATGTTCTTAATTACCTTAGGCTCTGCCAGAAGAAGGTGACCGCAAAGACCAAAGCAACTGTATCGGCTCTCCCTCTGTCAGTTACCATACATTTATACTCCATCAGGGACTAGTGTCCCTTTCAGGCTTGTCCGCTTTGGCTCGTACATACCGTGTACAAAGGACGCAGGGGTATCAGAAATCGGGGACAATGGCAACAACTGCACATCTAATTTAGGTCCTTGTTTATCACAAGTTTGTAATCAGATCTGCTGCACAATGCAGGGGAGCACAATGGAATGGTGATCAGGGAGCTATTGTTTTTCAAGCTAATTAGCCTCTGCCATACCTCTGAATCCTCTTGGGCGTACAATCCCGGAGTTAAATGTGGCTAAAAGTGGCATACATCCCTGGTACCATTAAAACGAGCCTTACAAGTCAATGGTATTTGGGGATGTGTTATATGATGGCCTAGTTATCTGCTCATTACATTGCTCTGTTGAACATTGCCCAGTACTTTGGGAGCCCAGTACCCGCAACAGTTGTTTTTGCTCTAATGTGGTCCATATATGTGTTGTGCTGCCAACTCACATTGTCTTTCCCACAAATGACACTGCAACTAAGCCTAAGAGATTATATGGCAAACTGGGTGGTGTTGCCTGTGATGACATTAAACCTTTCCCAACACTATATCTTGGAAAACAATTTTATCATGTAGTATTTTAAAATAAAAAAACAAGAATTACTCTGACAATATAGTAATATAATCTTTCAAAAATACGAGTTAATGCAGTAATGCAGTGTGCTGCATGCATTATTCTTCTTAAGACAGTATACAGCTGCCCATTAACTAACCAGCTCAGTACATTTCACTGATTGGTCTTAACTGTTGATTCAAACATTCAGCACATTGGGGTGGGAACTGTTACAACCAGAGAAAGCACAAGTTCCAAACCAGCCTTGTGGAAACAACCTTTGACCTTAAAGCATTAACCCCTGACCTGCAACAGGTGGAGACAGTGTCTTTCCAGCCAGTTGGACCAAGTGTCAGGGGCTTCCGAGCATCTACTCTCAGCTCTTTGGACAAATATTATCATTTTTCTGAGGACCACTCAGACAAACATGGTGTAGACTACATGTGAGGTCTAATAGCACATGTTATTGTGGGTGTAAATGCTGTGTCTGGGACTAGAAGAGGTCTAGGCTAGGTGACCGAATGTGGAAAACAAACCAAACACCTGTTTTACACTTACAACTCTATACAATACTGAAAAGTGGGGGTGAAGAGATAAAGTAGACTTTATTACTACTACTCAGGGACGGTCTCCCAAGAATAGTGTGTCATCTGAAGCATGTAGATATGGTGTAATGTGAATCATTTTAGTCTAGTGTAGTCACACCAATAGTGTGATACTATTATATGGATGACTGAAATGCACATCTAAATCATTTTACTACATGTATTGGGTGTTTGAAATTCAAACAAATTTTAGCCGTTACACTTTAATACAAAAACGTTTTTGAAAGAGCGTGGAAAATGAGAAGCAGCATTTTTTTATGTACAATCGAGTAATTCTTTGCTCAGGTTTAACAATTATTTGTTTCAAAATCTTTCTGGCTTTGCATCTATCAGACACCATGCTGTTTTATAGCTTATGGTTATTAGTAATGGGGCGAGGAGGCACAGAGTGGTATGTTGGCTGCGGACCAAATGGACAATCTTTGATCTGCAACTGTGCAGTTCTTGGGGCCAGGCGGCTTCATGGGCCTATTGAGAGGAAGAGGCAGGCCAAGCTTCACCAATAGGTGTCGGCAATTTCCCTCTAGTCTTCATCATGGGGAGAATGCACGCAAGTGGTCCTTAGAGACTCTCCCTGACGTGGATCTCAATGGCAAACGAGTTTTAATGGAGAGGTCAGGGAGAGTTCCTGACCAACGGGGCCAAGGGCCAGGTGGCACATCACAGCGTCCCTACGCGCAGCTATCTCCAGAATGCGACACAGTGGCGTCGGCAACTTTGCCTCTGATCAACAAGGGGAGGGCTGGGCATGATAGCGTTGCCAAATGTTGAGGGGACAGATTTGCTGTGCCAACTCTGTCAGGCCACTCTGTTTTCTCGTCTGGAATGAGCTAAACCCTTACACGTTTTTTCAAATTGCCAAACAAAAATAATTACAATCGTCAACAGACATGATCCGATAGTTATCATTTGTGTTTGTAAAACTTTGGTAAAAGCAAAAAAGACCTTGGTTAAAGTTAAAAGATATGATGGGCATTGTTGTGAAAATTGGGAAGTTATTCTATTTTTAAACACCCTAGACCATGTTTGTTTGTTTCTTTAAAGCATAAACCCTCCATAAATTGCACACCCTTAGTTCACCCTATTGAAATACTGTCTTGTGTTCACTTAATTAATATTTTCAAGGGTGACATGCTGTGCAGCAATACAATGCGTGAAGAGGATGCTTTAATCAAGTGTTTTATAAAAAGATAAAATAAAGCAACTTCTTAAATGTTTTACTCATTGACTTACTAAATATGAGAGCAAATTATGTTTGGCTATTTGAAGTATCCCCTTTGTCAGAGCACTGTGAACCTATAGTATACTGATAACCAGCACCTATCATGGTAATAACAACATGTATCAGGAAGTTTGTTGCAAAATAATCTTTGCTTTTATTTTGTACAGCCTCATTTTACACAACAGTTTTTTTTACATAAAAATTGTACATTTGTGTTTGAGGAATTACTGATTTACATTCTATTTCCATAAAACAAAACACAATTTTAGCTTGCTTTTACAGCCACTTACAAGATCGAACCTGAGACATCTTGAACAGAGATGTCAACATGACTGAAACAAATATTAGTACACGCTTCTGTGACTCAGTCAGTGAGGAGTGATTCAGTAATGCCATCTAATGGCTGCATATGGTTTCGCTCCTGTTGAAGGACTGAGCATATACAGTGTACCAATAGGGTCTTTATGTTTATTTCTGTGCCTGATTAAGATTCACCTGTCCACAGAACAGGCATCAGCTTACACATTACAGACTTGTAGTGTCCCTCTTTCAGTCATTTATCTTCACTTTAATGGAGCTCAGTCCCTTCTGGAGAGGACAACAAGGACTAATTAGGCTGCGTACGGCCCACAAAGTGGCTCTGTCATCTAGTGGCCATTGAAGAGAACAAACAGTCCCTTGCTACTCTCAGCTGTTCAGAGATATTAGAAAAACATTTTGAAACACCAGCTGTCTTGTGGTTTTCAGTGCACAATCCTCTAAAACCACAAGCCTTGCAGTATAGCAGCATATCTGTCTGCCTCAAGTCTGAAGATAATGTAACCAGAGCCTATTATCATGTATGGTCCACTTTTATATGCAACCAAATAGCCTGTTAATGACCTGTTAAAAAAACAAACAATTTATTCTAATTCAAAGCATAAAGACCTCTTTTCAACACATTTGAACCCAACTTAAAGCAGCACATCCTCACTGAAACTTAAAGTAGCTGCAATGTTATGTCCTCATCCGCTTTAAAGCACTTCATTGGCAGACATGTAAATGTGTTCACTGGCTGCATTTACACATGAAACAAAGAAATGTTTGCACAGATCCTTATTTTAAATTGTTTCGTAATTAATGATGAAACAGCCATAGCAAGATGAGGAGTCGTGCCACAAGTTTTGCTTTGTAGAAAATGAACTATAGTGACTCTGCTCTAACTTTTTAACATAATATGCACCTCAATTGAAAACCCAAGTTGAGTGCACTTCATTTCTACCTTCTCTTTGTTAATACCTCCAATTAAGCACCTATCAAACATGCATTTCTCTTTCATATTCTGCAATCAAATATTCAAACACTGGCTGCATATATCCCTGCCTGGAGGTGCTTTAAAATAAAAATAAAAATTATAAAGAAATACACTAGAGAAAATTTAAATCTGTGTTTACACATCTGTGTTAATCGCTGTGAATTAGCAGATGCACTGTTGCAAATAAATTTAGCTCTCACTCTGGAGTAATAATTAGTGAAAAAGACAAACAACACATTATCTGGTTTCCATTGAGTGAACATTTGTAATTTGTGTAAACAGGTGAGCAGCCTTGTTTTTATACTTGTGCTGTGCTGTTAAATTATAAATGCACACCTCCCAGCAGGCTAATTCTGTTCTTTATCTATTTGAGGTGGGATATTTATTTGCACATTGTGTGCATGTAAAATAAACTAGTGCGTTTGTAATCCCCTGAAACTAGCTGGCTGTAATCCTCATTAACTAGGCATCACCCCGGCCACTGTAATGCAGTATTACAGCCCTTGAGGCAAAGCATTCCTCATTCATTTCAGTTAGTTTACAGGGAGAGAAATTAGTGTTACTAAAATGTTAATTATCTGAAGACGGCTCCCCCAATCATCTTTACCTACAGTATTCAATGTACTTTAATATAGTATTCCAGTCTACCCAATGTGGCTCATTTTGTAGTCCCTGCACAGGTACAATACGTACTATCAATGAAAAAACAACACGGGCTGAATAAGAACAGGGTTATACTTCTGTCTGTCTTTTAACCACAATTTGAGTTGAGTGAGTAGGATCGAGCAAAACAGGTTTCAGATTCCTACATACATAAAAGTGTATCCTGTGTGAGCGGTTCTGTGCTCCTTAAAAAAGCTATCCAAAAGCAGCCCTCCTCCAAGGAATTATACAATCTATCTGGCAACAGATAGTACAGTACATCTGCTATCAGCTGTTTTCTGCTGAACAAAATCAGCTCCATAGGGGTGAAGCTAAGCAGTGTGGCATCACTGGATATGAGCAGGTTGTGCAAATTTAGTAATTTCAATTTTTTAGGCCAGCAGCAGAGGTGGAAACTATTGGGAATCTTTTCACTCACCTTAGCAGCAATGTGGTCATTTAAACTCTCAGATGATGGATTTACATAAGGAGGATCGTTAGGGGACAGAGGTCAGTGTTGCAATACATTCATACTACACACTGCCAACATACATAAGTGACAGTGAGCAGCTTGACAGGTACTGAATTATGATATTGTAAAACACTTAGGAAATATGAAATGAGCTCAATTTAAACCTTTTGATTCACCTCCAGCAGCTGGAAATGAGTGTTGTCACTGCCCTATTCATGAGAGAACTTCCTTTAGAAAGGCCATATGTGACAAAAATATAGGAATGTTAGACAATGATACCAATTATAATGACATTTAATAATAATCTTAAAATAAGTATCATTTAACTATTTACTTTTTAGTTACAAGGGGTTAGTTGGATTCCAGAAGCATGTGCCAGCATAGTTTGGAACATTTAATTATCTGGGCAAGAGGCAGGGCAAACCCATTATTGTTTATTTTGTATACAAACGACTGCAGGAGTTGCCACACAAAGAGACATCTCTTGAAATTTGCCGCTACAGCATGGAGAGGTCGATCGTGGGCCGATTTCTTAAGAGTGGTCTGACAGCAATTTCTTCAAGTTAAATGTTCAAACGATTAAGGACATGGTTATTGATTTTGATTTTAGAAAAAACCCACATCCACCTTTCCCTACCACAATCAAGGGCACATTGGTGGAAATGGTTGAGTCCTCTAGGTACTTGGGAACAGTGAATGATACAAATTTGACCCCTGAACTCAATGTATCCAAAATCTGCAAAAATGGCCTGCAGAGATTGCATTTCCTGCGCAGACTAAACACTTTATTTACTCTATGTAGATACGACTTTGATGGCTTTATTGTACAGCTCTTATTTTAAGTCCATTGTAACTTTTAGTTTGATTTCATTTTATGGGAACCTTACAACACAAAACAAAAGTTCCGTCCAAAATTGTTACAAAGGCCAGCAAGATAATTGGCCTACAGCAACTAACAAAGATATTTGACAGACACGTTTTGCAGAAGGCACACTCAATCTTGTCAAGCTCTGACCACCCACTCTTGGAGGAATTCATTCCGCTTCATATAGGCTCCCTAGAACAAAAAACAGTACACCTTTTCTTTCGTTCCTTGTGCAATTAAAGCTGTTAACTTGCACAACTCTTAAATGTGATTTTTATAAGTGTCACTCAGGCCTTCTCAGTGACACTTTTAGAAATCACTTTTCTAGACAATCTCAAGGGATTTTATTTGACACGGTCCACTTTTTAAGTGATGAAATTGTTCTTAATCAATCTGTTGGTTGTGTGCTGCTAAGATGTTTTATGCCATGTTTATTGTGTTGTTGTTTTGTGTACCGCCAACTGCAGATCAAATTTCCCCTCGAGGGACAATAAAGAACTCTGAACTAAACCCTGGACAGGTCGGCTGTCAATCACAGGGCTGACACTGACACAGATGATCATTCACACTCATATTCACACCTATGGGCAATTTAGAGTCAACAATTAATCCAACCTGTACGTCTTTGGAAATTGGGAGGAGAACCTGGAGAAGGAACACGCAAACTCCACACAGAAGGGCCAAGGCTGGCCAGCAGGTTTGAACCCAGAACCCTCTTGCTGTGTGACAGTGCTAACCACTGCACAGGGGCTGTGGACATCAGTCAGAATTAAAAAGGGATGATGGCAAGACACAGGTACCAGTAGCTATAGCCCCTACAGCTACAGCTGTAGTCCCTGTAGTGTTTTTTTTTTTGGCAGCCCCTTACTCTAGACCATAATAGACTATACTTCCTTCCCTCTATCATTCATCATATTAGCTCTGGACTGAGAAAGTGAGGCTTTCCTCTGCTGCTCCAACAGATGGAGCTAGTGCTGCACTGCAGAGCTGTGCCGTCAGGCAGCTTCTTCCCAGATGGTCAAAGATAACACCAAAGCTTGGCTGCGGTCGAAAAGTCAAAACATTACCTCCATAAGTCCTTTTCCTAAACACTTTTCCTTAACCCCGATGGTAAACGTTATTAGGTCAAGGGAAGGTGTGAAGGAGAATTCAAAAGGAATTAGGATAAGACAACCGCGGTGCGAGGGGAATCCGACTGCCCTTACACTTGGCTGTGATCATGCGTCGGCGGATGTTATTGACGTGGGTCTGCCAGCGCATCCGGATACGTAGCCCTGTGCGTTCTAAACGTGATGTTTCATGCAGGCTTAATAAACGTGGACAACCCGGTGGAAAATATTAATTCATCACCATTTTCTTCTTATTCTGTAATAATTATGTCGTTTCATGTGAAGCACCCACTGCATGTAATTTCGTTATTATAAAACACTGGGCTTTAGGCTGTTTCTTGTATGAAAGATGTTCAGCAAATAAAGTTTATTTTCATTATTGGTTGCTCAGCTCACCCTCCTGTCCACTAATTTCTATCTACATGAATCCAGATTAGGATGATTGTATGAAATAATTGTTGCAAGATAAGCAGAACGCGTTAGACCTACGAATCTACTGCAGGCTACATGTAAGGGTTAGATGGTTGCGGGTGGGTGACAGAAATACATTATTCATTAGGACAATATTCTCTAAACTGTAAACAGAGCCGAGCTGTCTGCTGCTGCTGTGCGCATTTACACACGAGGACAGCAGTCAACAGCGTAACTCCATCGATTAGGCTATTTCATAAGCTGAAAGTAGAGTTAGGCTATGTTTTCTCTGTCAAGTTTATAATTACAGTTTTTAGTTTTGTTGTTTAAATATCCCATTATATCAGCTACAGTGACAATACTGCGCACACGGAAACATTTACAGTTACTAAAAACAGCCTAGTCATTATTACAGTAAATCTTTGAAGAAAACACTGATACATCACTACAATACATCATTTAAAAGCAATAGCTTACAGAGACTGTAGAAAGGGTGCAAATAACTTGGGTTGGTGAGGGTGGGGTATTGCTGATTTGATTTGCCGTCAGAGCCGATCTGCGCATTCTCACATACTAGTCCTACTTTTACACATGGGTATAATAATGTAGTCATATCTGTACTGAGTTTTTAACAAAACATAAATTGAAATAAGCCAGGGGGCGAACAGGTAACTTGTTTCAGACGCTGCTCTGGGCTATAAATAAACCGCTGTCGGGTGCGCTGTAACTTTGGATTCAGCGATCCATTCATTCACAGTTCTGTATGCATGCTCACTGTCATGTTACGCGTTGGAGAGGAGAGTAAAGTTCTCACATTAACCAGTTTATTAAACCACTCAAACAGTGCCATAAAGTACATTATCATAGGCCTAATAGATGTGTTGCAATGTCTCACTGAAAATAAAATGCACGCACGCCGTACATGATTACGGCGCTACTGCGCACCTTATATTGATTATGAACGACGAAATGGTGATACTCGCTGTCTGAGAGTCGCTTTAAATTTTGCTGCCGCAAGGAGTTGTGGGACAGCATCTCATTTCCTTTCGTAAAGGATGGTCCAGTGTACCCTATTCTAGGAAGGTCCCCACTAACATAGAACGTTTAGGGAACGTTGGGGAACGTTAGTTTCTGGTTCCCTAAAGGTTAGTTCGAACCAAACCAATAACTAACGTTTAGGGAACGTTCCCTCATGGTTATAACGTTCCCTAAACGTTAAGGGAACCAACCAAATGAAACGTTCTCCTGTGGTTGCACTCCACACAACGTTCCCGTTTGGTTGTTTTTGGTTGTTTTTGGATGTTCTGAGTGCGGTTTTGAAAATGTTTATTTATACCAGCTCCATTTAAGTTTTTGAAGTAGCATATAAAAGGTTTGCAGTAACTTGATTTAGATTCACTCAAAAATGATTGGTCTTATAAAATCTAAGTAAGATAAACAACATAGCAAGAGAATCTATTTATTTTTAGGCTGACAACAATTTTGTTAAAAACAATACTTTTGTGCTTGATTTCGTTTTTTTAACTGTATTAGGTGAAAATACTTAAAACTTAGAACGATTTTTCTTTCATTTCACTTATAACTAACAAGTGGTTCAGTTCAGTGTACAAATCCAACTGTTACACCCCCACTCCAGTAGGGGGAAGACAGTGCCTCTGCTTTCAGGTGACCGATTCAAGTCCTGTCCTGACTTCCGTATACACCTGGCGAACAGGGCAAACAAAAGGTTTTAAGATCCGTTTGTTTGGTCCCAAATCCTGAACTGAAATACTGCCACTGACTAAAACACATGCTGACTACACTTCACCGACAGTGTTATAACGCAAGGTAGGACAAGATACCAAGAAAGACATTGTCGGCGGTCAACAGTAAAGACTTTCCTCCGCTCAAGACTACTAGCCTGAATGCCAACGCGGGAAACAAGTTAGCTTTCCACAGCTAGCTATGCCGTGAGCGCTGCTAGCCCTATGGATACAATAATGTTGGCAACAGAGACTGAGCCTTCCCTCGGACATGTTTTAGCTGACATAAGGAACCTGGACAACAAGGTGGGAGATTTTGGTAAATAACTTAAAGAAAGCTCCGACATGGTTGCCAGGATTATACAGCGAGTCGAGCTGAACTTAGTCGGACTCACTGAATGCACGTCCAAATTGGAGGCTGTAATTCACCATGTGTTCTATTAATACATCCATGGTATTATCTTATGATACATCCGAGGGATGTATGGCTGTATGCATGTATGCTGTAAAGCCTGTTACATGGATGTAACGTCATTAGCGTCTCCCAAAACTGCTGGGGCTATCGGCTCAAGCTAAATAATGGAGCTAGTTAGCTAGGTAGCTAGCTAACGTTAACGTAATATCTTATGTCTTACGATACATCCGAGGGCTGTATGCTGTAAAGCCTGTAACGTGGATGAGAGATAAAGCCATGGATGTATTAAGAGAAGTTCTGTTAACGAAACTGCAGGCTAACCTAGCACGACATAATGATTACACCTCCTTGGTTGTCTAAATACATCTATCGTTTATTTAGATAATGGTAATGGTAAGACCTATTAAGTACAGACTACTTTATTTACACAATTCAAATATTCTTTTTGCAATCAGTACAAATTGTATGGTCTTTTATTTCAGATGAATCCGTTCCACAAGCAAGAAAGCATTCCAGGACGGAGCGTGTGTCCAGAAGCCCTGTCCATAAGTTAACATTTATGCATGCGCTTAAGAAACCAGAGTCATATTTCCTACCATGGAACTACTGACACTCAACCTGTTTTTTTTTTTTTAGCGATGTCTAATGTAACAGCATAGGTTCATCTTTGGCATGTGCAAGAAACCTACCATAAATGAACTGACCAATATTCATATCTACTTTCTTTTTAGATGAGTCAACACCTCACAGGAAACCAGCCGGAACTGGATGGGTCTATTGTAATGCAAGCTCGGCCTGCCACTTCATCTTGGGACCCGGTTGAAGGTACAGTGGCTTTGATTTTTCCATTTTCAATTCAATACAATTTCATGACAAGGAACTTGAGAGTAACTTAACTTTTTTGTTGTTGTAAACAGCAGAACTCATCACACAGGAGACGGAAATGAGAGGTAAGAAGACTCACTTAAGTTGTTCACATATGCAAGTATATAATAATATAATGTATTACAACTAAAACTAACACAATTCATTTTTCCATAGCCTTGATGAGAAGCTGGATGAGCTGCTCATGCTCTTAAGGAGCTCCCAGTCACCTCCCTCTGCTCCAGTTGATGACATGTTGCTGTCGCCCTGCTCGACAGTCACCGAGCTGCATGAGTTCCGACAGGAGTCTCTGTCAACAAAATGGTAATTAAGTGGCCATAGTCCTGCCCTAACTTGCTCTAAGAATAACACTATATAATTGCATAAATTCAAATTTGTATTTCTATATGTTTTACAGCAACTTTTCCTGACAACCCTTGGAGGTTCGACTGGAGGTACTGCCATCCATCGCATGCTACGGCGAGTGCCAACCAATGACGAGGCAAAGAAGGCCTTCCAGGACCTGACAATCTGCAGGGTTATAACAGGCAGGTGTTATTTTATTGTTCACATCATTATTCTGCTTAGCTTGGCTGATAAGAGGTTTTAATTTGACTTGTAACTTTGCTTCATTTTGACTTCTACTCTAGAGGCCTCCCAGAAAAACTTCCCCCTGCTGACTGCAGCAGATGTGGAGGACCCCACATTTACAGTGAAGAACAGCTTCTTTCCCACTGCCATCACTCTCCCGAACTGCTGATAAGTGGGGTCATCCCCACTTTGGCTATTCACCTACACATTACATACTTTATCATTCCAATATGCATCTTGCACACTACATTTGCACTCTACATCCCACTCTATTGTTTCTTTTTCTTATTTGTATAGTTTCTGATTGTTATATTATTTTTTTAGGCCTTTTATATTTTTTGTATTTTGTTAATTTTATATTAAAGTTTTAAATCCCATCAAGTTTGCCTGTTGCCTGTTCATTCATTCCTGCCAATATATAATAATTCATTCCTGCTCATGCACAGACAGTTTAAACTAATAATAAAATTGGTACCACAGTCGTTAGTTATTTAAAGATTAGGGGAATGTAAAAAATAACATTAGGAGAACGTTCTCTAAAGGTTACAACGGTAGGGGAACGTTCCCTAAAGGTTGCAAAGTTAGGGGAACCTTCTCTAAAGGTTACAACGGTAGGGGAACGTTCGCTAAAGGTTGCAACGTTAGGCTAACGTTCTGGGAACGTTCTGAGAATGGTCGATGTAACCACAAACTAACATTCCCTAAACGCCAGGAAAACTTTCCATGGGAACCAAAAACTAACCAAAAACTACCCTTCAGGGAACGTTCCCGCAACCAAAAACGAATGTTCCCAGAACGTTCTGGGAACCAAAAATTGTTACCGGGGGTAACAAAGGAAGCAATGAAGCACCTTTCCCTTATCACTTAAACAATTACCGTGCGTTTTTCCAAGTGAAAACGTCGTCATTCACGTCCCTTCCTGTGGGAATCAGAGGTGGAAAACTCGGGCTGGATTTTGCTAACCGAGTTTCCCAGTTGGTGACACGTTGTTGACAACTGACGTTTGATGTAGGCGAATTTGGTTCACTGAACATATTTCAATGACAATTAACTTATTTATTGTGGACAAACGCCTCTGCTGAGAAACATACACAGACATGTTTCCAATTATTCATAAATAGGCCTATGTATAAAAAAACAACAACAACACCTTATCCGTGTCCTTTCCCGTTCGTTGTCCTGCAGATAACACAAACACCTGACGATGTGCTGTTTGTATGCTCGCATAAGAAAACAGCAGCAAATTATTGTGGCCTCCATGTTTTCACCAGGTTTTCACAAACCTGATGCTCTAGGCTACAGCCAACAGTTGGTGGCAGTCATGCAACAAGTTATGCCAAATGCCAATATAAAAGAAAAAGAAGAACACGCATCACGACATGTGAACGCTGGTAGTCGGAAAAACAACGTAATCACGGGGGCGGTCCCTGTTATTCCGAGGTGGCATGAACGCGCCATTAGAACTACTTCCGGGTCATTTCACTCCGTTAGGAACCTTCCTAAGCAAATTTGACTATTCTACTGCAGCCCTGGTGTATTTTTGCCATGAAATACCTTCCCATTCCTTATAATGTACATTACCATCCTGTTAAACGTGTACACCAAAGCAGAGCGCTGCCATGTCACCAGCTTTAAGCTCATTAGTGTGAAAAGAGATGTAGAAATGTGTAAACATTTAGCTTGAAGCTGAAACACTAATTGCTGTATGTTTTAAATGGTGTAAAACTACAACACTCATAGCTGAACATGCTGATGGTAAAAGTGTAAGAGATATGCTGCATGAGAGTGTAGTGTTTGTGCTAAAGGAAATCAATTAGCAAATTTGTCCGCGTTCAGCTCACTTTGTCAAGTTTTTTGTTATGACATTTGTTATTTTCTTATTTACATCTTGCACTGACTCATAACCTCTGTCAGGCAGAACAGAATAGAAACACACACACACACACACACACACACACACACAGTAAAAAGACCCTTAATTAATCACTTTCTCGCTGTATTTTTGATACTTTCTTATTGGGTCTCACATTCTGGCAGTGCTGACAGCTAGGTATTGATCAGGCCAGAATAATATAGCAGTAGTCACCATAGACATATTAAGCATTAAGTAACTACTTTACATTTTTTGTCTAGTTTAATTATTTAGAGAAAAAGAAACTCTCACAGACCAATTGTGTCTCAGCTGTACAATATCTAATTCATTAAATGTAACACCCTGATAGGAGTGTCTATTAAAAAAGCTGGTGAAATCACAGATAAAAAATTATATGCAACTGTGTTTATGTCGGTTTGTGTATGCATAAAAGTGTTATGGTGACCTTGAGCAATTTGACACATCTGAGCAGCCTTCAATATGGCTAGGCTGTGCACACAGGAAGTGCTGCTTAGGGTTTTATTTTGTGATGATAAATGACCTCCTCCGCAAAAAAGTGTGTAGTCTACAGTATGAAGGCTGGATTTGATTTGCTCGTGCTATGCATATTATTTTTTTTATACGAGGAAACAAACAAGCTGAAGAAGCCTTGTGACTATCCCACAAAGGCTGGCTTTGGTGATTTCTCCTAAACATTAGCGCTGTTATGTGATGCAAAATGTGACGTGCTTTGTTTTGCAATTGGCACATTTGCCTGCACAGCGAGAGAGGACAAAGCATTCAGAATCTGACTGAAAAGATTTGTTTTCTGCACTTTTCAATTACCTCTTGCTCGACGTAGAAGCCCATTTCCCACACAGTGTGCCAATCCAAGGATAGAGAGAAAAGAGCAGCAGATGGATGGATAAAATGTGCATCCTGTTGACACTAAATAAGAGATGGCATGCTTCACACATTCATGACATTCCTGAGACAAAGTGAATGCCAAGGTCTTTGACCAAAATGGAGTCCAAATATATATGTGTTCAATATTCAAAACTCCTCCATGAATGCTGACTGACTTTCTGTGTCAGTGGCTGTTGTCCTTATGTTTGCATGAGCAAGCAATGGGACTAATGCTAAAAGTTTAACCCAGTTTCTTAAATGAGTTCAAAAGCAAAACTCTACATGCACCGTATATTCAGTAATTAATGCAAGAGTATCAAAGGCAAAAACTTGGTTGGTCTATTATGCATGTACGGTCACAATGAGGAACATTAAATGTCCTTGGTGTGAAGGAATATGGATTGCAGAAGCTACTGATGTAGCCATTTATATGCACAGCAGTGTTTTTTCTTTTTCTTTAGCATTTTGTCTTCCCACACCAGAGACCTCAACTTCTGCTTTTAAAATGAACCGCCCACCTCAATCGATGAGTTGATTAACATATTCTAGACTCGCTCCATGTTGACGAAACTTAAAGCGCCCATATTATGAAATTTTTTTTTCCTGGGATTTGGGGTGTTCTTTTGTGTCTCTGGTGCTTCCACACGCATACAAACTTTGAAAAAAATCCATTCATGCTGTTTTGAGTGAGATACAGTTTCTGAATGTGTCCTGCCTTCAGTCTCCGGGTGAGCTGTTCAAAATCGGCACGGCTTGTGATGCCACAAGCCGAAAACAAGCTGGCTAACCGCAACCGTTAGCTCGTAGCGTTAGCATGCTAATGCTAATGCTAACGCAAGCATGCTACCTCGTTCTCAATAGCAAAGCACTGCTACAACACACACAAGTTCACCATAATCTACAAAAGAACTACTTCCATGTGCGCCCTCATTTAGAAGTCTACCAGCTAATCCTGCCTTGTAACATACATCTACATCTGAGCTACTGCACATGTGCGAGTGCAATCAAAGATAGTACGGAAGAAGAAGAAGAAAAGAGGTCTCACTCTGTAGCTAAAACAGAGACCAGGTGAAAAGAGGATCTGCAGCACTGAGAGAGAGAGAGAGCTGTGCAGTACAACAAAAATATGGTGTTTTTTGAAAATTAAACCATGTAAACCTATTCTGGTACAACCTTAAAATACAATTATGAACGTGAAAATGATCATAATATGGGCGCTTTAATACCAATCTTCAGCTGCAGTCAGTTAGCCTGTGGAATGGAGACAGTTCCCAAGGTCCTACTAATCAGACAGCTGATTCAAATTATCTTCAGCCGAAAGGGCTCTAAAGCAGCAACAGTGGACACAGTCCGCTATCAATGATCAATAAACACTTAGAGAAAAAAGATGATTTAACACACTGATGCTCCTGTCATTTGTCAAACTAAGCTATGCTCTGGTACGATTATCTTAAAATGTCACAGTGGAAATAATGCACGGCTTTGTTTAGTTTGCAGGAAACTGCCGTTCATCCTTTCAGTCTGGGCTCCACCGAGTATGCAGCGCAGATTCTTTTTCAGTGGGGCTTGAAGAAATGGTTACATTATACTTTATTTGCAGGGGAGAAGTCAAGGGAATCGGTTACCAATCATGCTTTGAAGTGCTTCTCAGCCTTGGCTTCTTTCTTGCCAGCGCCACGCTGCCCTGTCAGACTGAATTGCTCTTCTCTCTTAATAACCTCAATGACGAGTTTGTTCTCTTCTTCTCTTCTTCTCTTTTCTCTCGCTTGCTCTCTATTCCCCTGCCACTAATGCTTATCCTTTAGGAGGGTTCTCTTTGCATCATCTGACGACCCTTTCAGTGTTCAAGAGTGAGAGGTATAAGGGAGAATCATAGGCTTACACTTGCCCTGACAAGCATTCAAATGGAGCATTTAACTGGTGAAATGTTGTAATTTCTGAGGGTTTTTCTCAGCCTAAGGAGAAATAGATTTTAGATTAGGGTTTACATAAGATGTTGAGTATTTCACTTGCTTCTTTAAAACATTTTTTTTCGTATGACTATTTAAAACAAAAACAAAGGACTGCCTTTATGCGTTTAGTTTTCATCTTGCTGATCCATGGTATCTTCTGTGGGATGGGTCTGCAAGTCTGTATATGTCAAACTTGATAGCATATTCGTCTAATCATACAAAATGATGTCTGTCCTTAAGGATGCTGTGACAACAGATAACTGTACACAAAAAAGGTTGAATCAGTGTATGAAAGAGCAGAGGTTCATGACAATTGTTTGGCATCTACTTCGTTGTTAATCTCTGGAACCATCCCACAGAGCTGTTACTGAATATGCCTTCATAATTGACATTTCAGCAAAAATGGCAGTGCTGTTGTTTGTAGACATGACATACAAAAGGACTGTAGTGAGTGCAAGCAGGCTTAAACAGCAGTTGGAATTAAAAAGGCAGCGGTGTAATCATGCCTGAACCAAAGGTTTGTCCCAGGTAAATACTAATGTGTGCAAAATATAGATTAGAAAGCTAATTAAAGATAGTCAGTCAAGCTTATATTCAAATTATCTTAATGTTAGCATGTTACATTATCTCCGGATTTTTAGAATGTTCACGTCACACAGATTGTAGCAGTCCAAGCTTTGTAAAGCTGGTTGCACTTTAGATGAAGTAATATAGCATTAACTGAATACAGGACAACACATGGGTATTGTGTCCACGTTTCTTCCTCACAGGGGAACTCTTCCCTGACAGAGTAACCACAGCACCTGTGAATAACATTTCTAAAGGCCAGGTGTCAGAGCTGGAAAATATTTTAATGTGAAGCACCATAGCAAGCAGTACAGGAATATTGCAATGTTTCAGCTGAATGTAAAACCAACCTATTTTTGTCACCTTAAACTTCACTAACGCTCCATCTGTGCTTCACCTACAAAAAGAAGAAGTCATAGAATTCTCTTTTTAAAAGTAGATACCAAGTTTGATCGACTGATTTAATTTTACACTATAATGGTGGACAGATAATGAAAACTTAATTACAGGCACTTTGAATTTAGTGTGGCAGAATTTGGGAGAAGTTTTGAGGGGCTTAAGATTTGTGTGCCGTAATGATTAATTTTCATGTTATCAAGGAGGTTTGTGTGGAGAGAGGTGAAAGCTCTGGGCCATGAAACACTCTGAAAAGAAAAAAAATCTGTGTTCAATGTAATACCATCTCATGCCACAGGCCTTTAACAAATAAGTTACCTTTATGACACTTTTGTTGTTGTTGATTGTGTCATTTTTGAGGGTTGGAAGTTGTTGAACTAAATTGTATAATGTTGAAATGTGGCATTTTGTCCTTTCAATATAATTCAATCCAATAAAATGCCACACTACATGAGTCAAAAATGTCAAAGCTGAAAGTCAAAAGAGTTGACAAACTGCTGTCAAGGATTTATTGATATATTAAAACGACTTAGTAGTCTGTAAGCAAACAGGGGTCCGTTTCAGAAAGCAGGTTTAGTGAAAACTCTGAGTTTGTTGAGATGAAGGAAACTCTGGGTTTTCTGTTTCAGAAAGGGAGGTTAATCAAACCTGAGAGAGAGGGGTATCTCCAGCCCGTTTCAGAAAGAGAGGTAACTTAACCTCAGAGTCAGTTACTATGGTAACTGAGCCTGTGAACCTAACCTGTTCGGGAGCAGGTTTTCTTCAATAAACCTTGAGTTTCTCTCAGTCTCCTCCCTCTGACACAGCCCTCTTTCATTTCCTCATTCATTCATTCAGTCTGTATCAGCCGTATTTTAGCACAGTTTGTTATCTGCATGAATAAAAAAAAAAACAGTGTTGGTTTATTAACCATGTTAGGCAGACTATATAAAACGTTTTTGTTCCGAACATGGCATGTCCTTTTGTCGAGTATCCCGTTGATGAAGAAGCTGTATTACTTCGCAGGGAGTTAAACATACGTCGGGAGATGATATTGAGGCCCCGACTATAGATGCATTTTCATTTACAGATAACTTCCTATTTGAGAGGTAGCCTACCGTTTTTCTTCCCAGTCTATCAGTTATGTAGCCTACATAACCTTATCCGTCCTCATATCGCTAACGTCACCCATCGTGGACATGCTCTACATCCCAGCACATTCTTTGTGTCGCATTATGCGTTTTTGCAAACGGCAGTTTTCTTTACAACATTGGTGATGCAGAGCATCTGTAAAGTAAAGCCACTGTATAGCAAAGCGCCGTCAGAAGAATGTGATTCGCTCCGAAACGTGTTTTAATCGTTTGTGTAGAGTTCCCTGGACACAAACCAGTAAGAGCCATTAAAAAGAAATAAATGATTGTAAATTATAATTCTGTTAATGATCATGGTGCTGCAACATCAGAATGGGATTAGTAGTAGTTTACTTTTTCGCCTGCGGGATTGCACCTAAATGAAATTATAGGTGTAGCCTACTACCATTCCAGTTTTCACCAGTAATATTATAGGTTACCTGTGATTAAATATGAAATTAATACACTATATTAGAGCTTACGCATTGACTCGAGCACCAATTTTCTCCCACACCAATTCTTGCTATTTTACAGCAGCCGCTGTGTTGCCTTTTTAAACTAAATACGTACATGTTCAAACTCGCTGTTTGTGTGCGTATTTCCGCCGATCCGTTTGTTTGTGGTTGTTACCATGATGAATCGTAGTATCATGGCTCCATTCATGCTGCCTTTTTATAGTGGTGGTGCACGCGCTTAACTCTGAGTGAACCTACTCTGAGTTGATTGAACCAACTCAAATCAGATGTTCTGGAACCGAAAACTCAAGTAAGTGAAACATGGTTCCTGGTAAATTATGATTACTGTAGCTTTGTGATTATTACAAATAAGCAATGTTGTTCAATATCTCTTATTTTCATATGTATGTACTCTGCCATTTAGGCTACGAAGCTACAGCTATAATGTTTTCTAAATGGCGCCCAGCATCTTTTAACACACGAGTGCTACGTTTAAAGTCTATAGTTTCTCACGTTTAGTGAAGCTGTTTAAATCACAAATATATCCCACTGTTACGTGCTTGTAACTTGTTAACCGTATCTATCTGGTTATTGATCAGCTCCCAGTGGCAAATTCCCTCGATACGGTTGGTTTGGAAAGCGTGTGGTATGGTTACGGTAAAAAGATGTTTAAAGTGAATGCTAATTGTGTTACCTTCAATATGCTGCCTATTACAGTGTTATGGGTGTAATATGTCATACATACACGGCCTATGTTCACGGTCATACACGGTTGGTCTGAATGAAATAAACCCAGAATTTTAACCGTGACCTATTTAAAGCCATGTAAAAGGGTCACTCTCTCACACACACACACACACACACACACGGAACCATGTTTCACTTACTTCTCAAACCTACAAGAACTTTCCTCCTGCTCATCCACCAGCATGGTTTGTCAAAAACACACTGTGACAGTTTGTCTTTATCCTTTTTAGGTTTTCTCTATACAGTCATGGGGTGCCAGCCAGGTCTCTCTCTTGACATCTAAGATAGGCCTAGTCCAACCAAAGGTTCACGTCAGTTGTATGTTTTGTTATGGATATTGATCAAACCACACAAGCGTGCACATATAAAAATGTACACCCTACACACATCAAACAACAAAAAGACAAACCCAACAACCACAAACGCACAATTCAAGGTTCAAATCAAATGTTCATATTTTTAATACAAAAATGAAGCACAGCACTCAAAGACCCACAGAAAAGAAAAAAAGAAAAAAAAATGTGTTGTCTAAAATTCCACAATAGAGATGGCCACACACAAAAAATCCAAAAAATAAATAAATCTCCACCTCGGGTTTTCCTACACCTAGTTCATTTGTGGAGCAAAAATAAAAATTAAATCAGGTCAGTTTGGTTCAAACCCAGTCTTGTAGTCCGTTCGTAGTGCAACAGAAACAAACAAAAGATAAAGACACTTTCAGGTAAAGTAAATAGTTTGGTGACTTACAAACTTTAGTCCAGTCAGTCAGTCAGTCAGTCATGTCGTCAGTGCAGTCTGTCCGTGAATCCAGTCCGCCAATCCAGTCCGGTGTTCAGCGGGAGCTGGGGTGAAGACCGCTGTCGGTGAGCTGCCGAGTGGAGGAAGTGGAGTGATCTGGAGTTTTTAGGTAGGCTGAGGTGATGAGCCGTCAGAAGCGATTATTAGTTACTTTGAGGGATTAAGACTACCTCTGCTCTTACTGCCGCGCATCTGAGCTGCTGCTCCGCGGACCCTGTGCACTACCTTTCTCTCTGCGTATCGTTCCACGCAAGCCTAATACAAGGAAGTGCGCTCCTCCCACTGACGCACACCAGGGCAGAACAACTCATCAGCCCTGAAGGCGGTTCCACTGCACCAGAACAGCTGATGCAAAAACGGGCGACATCTTCCAAGCTGTCACAACACTCACTTCCGTTGTCACTCACTTCAGTTGTCGCTTTTGTATTTGTGTTTTTAGCTTTTGCATTTGTGTTGTAGCTTTTGCGTTTGTGTTGTAGCTTTGAACCGTCTCGGCCATTGTGATTCAAGTGGTGGCCTCAGTGATCCTCATAATTGTTGGAGTGGGGGATCAGTGAAGAGATGTCTCCCACCTCAAATGACTTGCCCTTCAACTGCCAACTGACTGATGTCACACAGGCAACGCTGTTTAGATCTCTGCGAAAACACACCTGCAATTATCGCTTATTGTATTATTGGTAGCTGCCATAAAGAAGGAAAAATAGATCTTTGGGATTGTAACTCTAGTATTCAAATGTAAGAGCTGGATTAAGACTTAAGTAAAAGCACAGCATGTGGGCATTTCCACAGCAAGTTGGTATTGGTCAAGGAAGATTAGTAGGTGTTTACACATTATCAAATGTCATTGGTCACTTATGTCAGTTTCACAGCATGTTGTGAAGTAATCCAAAGTGCCCAATACACCAAACTAATGTAACCCTAACACAATGGTAATTGAAATAATGTTATACATGAATGTGATTATGACTGCATGAAAATGTAGAGAACATTCTATACTGTGAGTTACGACATTAGTGTGTAAAAAGTTGTGTGAAAGTACTCATGAAAAACCAAGAAATAGATTTATGTATGAATTAATTTCATGAAACCACCCCCCCCGCAAAAAATGGTCCAGTGTGGGTTCCAAGAGACAACTAAGCATTAAAATAATTTTATTTAAAAACTCTTTATTTAGAGAAACACACTACAGCATTAGAAGGATTTCAACCTGACACTTGTTGTGAAGTTTCAAACTGGCTGAAATCCCATGGCAAGCAATTTTGCTCATTTACACTCAGACCTAGACACTTTGGCAGCTTGTGCACTCTGCTACTGTAGGTCAAAGGAAATACTGCTGGCATGGTGACCTTTGGTAAAAACTCAACACACTGGCGTTTCTAATTATGCTAGAATTATCCTTTTACACTTTTCTTGCAGGCTGCATGGCATTAGTTTGTTAGGCAGGACTTCATGATGTGTACTGTATGTGAATGTTCACCGAGTTTGGGCTTGAAAAGTAACACTACAGCACAGTACAATAATGCTTGGCTTACAGTGGAGTTGTCTGACCTTTGAGCAAGCCAAATGCTTGGAGGACGGTTTAAAAAGAAAAAAAAGGTTAGGTTAGCTATTAGTTTTTTTAGTCAACAGAGACTGGGCCTGCGTTTCATAAATTTTTCAACATGCTCTCCTTCACTTCTCCTCAGCCCTTGGTATGAAGTCATAGCATACGTCTCACGGAGGCCACTTAGAGAGCAGAGGGAAAGTGGGCGGGGCAGGAGCGGGGGAGTGAAATGGAACACACCTGCCCTCGTTCATTTTCAGCCCAAACTATACGGATCGATCGTCAGTTGTAGGCTAAAGTGTAATTTATGCTTCTGTGTAAAATCGACACCGTGGCTATGTACGTAGGTACGTGGAGACACAAACCGACACTGGACCCTACGTCGTAGCTTGACGTGCACCTCTCAAAAACACCAACTGTAACTACATATCGCGGCATTGCACGTCGCTCAACCATGGCTTGGTAGCGTTGCATTTCCCCCTACTCATTCTCTGGTTCTCCTTCTCCATGAACATGAAATCAAGGAGAGGGTTAACATTTCCAGCTACAGATTTCCCACTGTGGTCAGAAAGCACGGGGGATGATACTTTGTTTCTCCCACTAGAATCTAGAGATGCTCCGAAGCTAATGGCCGTCACTCTCTCACCTCCACCACACACTCCCCATGCACACACATGCCGGCCATGCTATTTTAGTATAGTAGTACAAAGTATAAACTTCATGCTTGTATGCACTTTGTGCAAAACAAAGTGTGATTGATATGTAATGCTAAAATAGTCATTAGATAGTTGCATGCAGTATGGACGCCACTGTAAAGCTACTCAAGCGGGGCTTCTCTCAAGTGTGGCCATGAATGTGCATCAGAGATGCTCCTCCTCCTCCTCCTCTTCTGTCTATTGTTGGCATCCATTGTGCAAAACAGGTAATACCTTTGACCTCTGTATAGGCCTATACTAAAGCAGTGATTGGTTAGTGTTCAGTTATGACATAATGTGTTTGCAAATGTGAGGAGTGTGTGTGTGCCCTGGTAAATAAGTGTAGCATTTTGATTGGTTGTGTTTAGAAAAGGAAAGCAAGTCACTTACTGTTAGTTTTTTGTGTCTTAGGTAGAGAATTGTGTGTAATGTTTTGAAAAAAGTGTTTTATGCAATTGAAAACTGAGTGAAAGGCTGAGAAATAGCTTATGGTTTTGGGGATTTGCTGTGTAATTTTGCACTTTGAGTGAGAGGTTTCAAAAATTGTGTGACATGAAAAGATTTTGTGTGTAAGCAGTTGAAAAAAACTGTAATGCTTGCATCTTGGAAAAACAGAATTTTTTCCATGCATTTACAGAAAATGTTGTAAATAAAGAAATCACACATACAACTATCTAGTAAATAAAACATGTACAAGTAAATATTAATTGACATTAGTTATACTGTATGTTTCAGTAAAATATCAAGATAACTGAGGAAACTAAACAGTTGAAATATATTTCAGCAACAGGAGCCCTCTGAGGGTCGAGCTCACCAAGTTCACTTCAGTTTTTCAGACGATTGGAACAAACACTTACGATGGCGGTGGGGATTCCCCTTAGCGCAAGTGCTTAGGGGAAGTGAACGAGGGCAAGTTGAACCACTATTGAAACGCAGCTAGAGTCTGAATGAATTCTGCAGTTTAGCGCCGCCTAAGACCATTCTGATTGGTTTAAGAAATGCAAACAAGCCAGAGGGTTTATTTCTCCTATCTAGCAACGTAAGGTCAGGCAATGCGAAACTAGTCTGGAAGCAACCACAGGATTTGGTCTTTGCCTACTCTGAACTCACAGTTAGCAGCAGTAGTGGTAAGGTATAAGTTGTCAAGATCTGCTTAAAACTCAAAAAACATATTATTAATAAAATACATATTAAGTAGTTGGGTGAAATGGTGCATTTACAATTCATATTTATAAATCCACTTCCAGAGAGACAAAACAAAAATCAGGCTTGGTGGTTGTTTGTGGCAAATAAAAAATATTAATAACATACATCATCTACTAATAAGTCAAGCATCATATTCTGTGGACCGAGGTCTCAATCCTCCAGCTACTCAGCTGCCTTTATATGGGTTATCTAGGCAGGCGGTGATAGTATAGCATATGTATAGGATACCATATAGGGTTAATGCTGTGCCTTGGCAGTAAATATCCATGGGAGTTAGTATAGTCTACAGCTTAATGGTCATCATGGGTCACAAAGGTAAGCTTTTAGCACTGGACATGGCAGACAGGAGGAGCTTAATGGACTGGAGTTCCTTCTTAAGCAAAGTGTGCAGACGGAGGAGCGAGGCTGGGCCCTGGCTGATTGGCCGTGACCCGAGGAATAACAGTGTCAAGGAGGCTGCTATGTCTTGCTCATGACTCAACTAAGAGCTAGAGTGGTTTCCACTCCTGAGTCCCATATGCTGAAGCCCCAACACCAACACCCTCTCAGCTATGCTTAATGAGGCATGGAAGGTAATTAGCAGCCACAGAAGCCTCAACGTACACGTACCATCTTCATTTCACTCATATTGCCCTCTCATCTCCTGTTCTCTTTTGTATATCCTTTCATCTCTTCTTCCTTATCTTACCTGCTCTCCTTCATGTCAAACAGATACATCCTATTTTTGTCAAGAGGACAGTAGGTACTTTCTGAGCATGCAAGAGAGCAGTAAACACAGCCGATACGGCAGATAAAGAGACAGAAAGTCATTCCATGAAACAGGCACATGAATGATGGACAGGTCCTGCACTTGATTAACTGCAGAATACAGCAATTTTTTTCAGGTCCCATAAGGGACTCAGTCAAGGTGAACGCCAAGACATGATGAAACTTGAAGCAATCTGACCCATAGCAGGTGGAAATGTGAAAGCCGTCTTCCATCTGATAAATGTTAACGCACACGTTTTGTCATTTGGTTCAAAACAAGCCCGTTGAGCATTGGTATGAGGGAGTGAAATAACATTTAGGGACTTGCTTGGGCTTTCAATTTAGTTTTTAATAAATGTACTGAAAGATCCATTAAAAAGGTACACAACTTTTCACTTTGAGGCAGGAAGCATAGTCCTGCTCTACTCCCCTTCAGTTGTTAAAGTTCACCTCCCAACACTTGCCAATCATCCTGATGAGCTGTCTAAGTTGAAATGGCATGTATAAAGAAATGCTGTTTACCTCGGTTTTCATTTGTCTGTAACACATTTAGCTACATGGCTCTTTCATTTCTCACTGCTTTCTACTAAACCTGAATTTGCTTTTTTAAGGCAAGCTTTTAGAATATAGACAACCTCTCCCAAATTCAACCATGTATTTTGTGTTTTCATTTTGAAGGTGTAGTGAGTTTATTTAAAAAAAAAAAAAGTCTCAAGGCAGCGGGAATTGGCAGGGGTGAATGTGGATAACAACGTCCTCTGCACATGGATGCTTTTTCATCCTGTGCTTAGATACTGTAACAAGAAATGGGGTCTAAACCACAGAGCTGGTTAGTCATGCGGATGGATGGGCAGAGGTTGAGGAAGGCAGGGAATGGACTTTGTGTGAAGGTGGTGAAAGGTGCCGGAAGTCAAAACTGGCTCAAAGTGGTGATCCAAAGTAAGCCAGTGGACTGACCTTGTCCATTGCTCATTCTTGTTTCCATCTAACAATCCTGTTTCTCTGTTTTCCTAATGAGTTCTTTTGGGCCATGTGGGATTTCTTTCTGGCGTTTTTCCATTTGCTGACTTTTCTTGAGTGCGGTACTGTTTATCCATGCCTTTTATTCATGAGTCTTTTTTCAAAGCCTCGACATAAACTCCCCCAGTGAAATTATTTGCTCATTAGCTAATATATAATACATTTATCCGTCAGGCAGGATTTGGTTTTGAAGGAAAATTCTCACTGTGTACCATATTCGAATTAACATGACTATTACTTGCTACTCTCCTACTCCTCGATTGTGTTTTCTGAATTGTTTATACATTTTCTGTCTTTCCTAATAAATAAATAAATACCACAGATAGAAAACCCAAACACAAAAATACCCTTCACAAATCTCCACACATTATAAAATGCAACTTGTACATATATTGTTATAGGCACATTATTCAAAATTGAAGAACTTGTCATCTAGCCCCAGTGTAAAATTCCCAGGACACTGCCCTGATTTAGAGTACTGTCTTAAGGGCACAACAATTCTCAAAGGATTTGGTAAATGTCACAAAAAGAAACCCACCATGGGATCAATACTTCCCCTTAGAAAGATATATTATATTGGATTCTCCTGCACTAGTCATCCATCCAGTGGTGGTTTTGGTTGACAGTGTCTTGTGTGGTTACTCCTGGCAACAAGGTGAATCTCTTGGATTACCTGCACCATAGAAATAAAATGGATAGAAAGGCCGTTAAACTGTTTCCAGTGGTCATTTTATTGGTACACAACAAAATGGCGATTGTTGTTAGTTGTCATAGAGACAATGCCCATCAGTGGGGCTGTAAACTGTGTTGCAGCTCGCTGGGAGGAGAGCTGCCCGACGCAGCTCAGGAGACGTTCTCCAGAGTTGCAGGGAGTCAGGAGGGACAGTTGGACCCAGCGGCAGTGGGTCAGCGGTCCGCTAACGTTAGACCCTGCCCGCTGTTCGGCTCATAAACAATGCTGCAAAGCATGGCGGAACCAGCAAGTAGGTGTTAGTTGGCTAACGTTAGTTTGCTAACTCCACCTTAACGTTACCCTCTCGCCACATCGTTCACAGAAAACAAGCCAAATAAAGCAGTCACTCGTGGCGATAGCAATGTGCTTTGTGATGAAGCATGATGTTAATTTGACTCATTTAGCGGCTGGCTCTCTGCATCGTAACGCTACTACTCCACTGCTCATTTGTCCGTTACTGCAAAACCTCAGCTCCGCTACTTGCCGGAAGTCGGCTTATTATCGGAATTTATACGTTACCTTGGCAATGGTACACATAAAAATGGCTGCTGCTTTGACCATTCTCCTACGTTGATTTGAATGGAAATGGCCTTTCTATTCATTTTATTTCTATGACCGGCACCCTTTCTTCTGTTGGTCCGCCTCGCTTCATGGCAGTTGCCAAGGGTTACGGCAGTGGTCGGGGATTAATTTTTCATGATTTGCCCACAGTAGGTCAGGAAAGCCACATTTGGGAGAGGGGTGATTCATCCATCTGGCTATCCATACGTACTGTACATGCATAATCTGTGCAGGTATGTTTTTTTTAAACCACCCGTCTGTGCCATTTCACCTCGTCAAACTTCCATTTTCCCATGTACCAGTCGGGTGCAGTAGGCTACAGATGATCTGCTCCCCTTGACTCACCATTTCTGAAATGCAGCACCATGTGCCTCTAGTTTGTGTCAGCATGTGATTATGAGGAACCTGTGACACACACACACACACACACACACACACACACACACACACACACACACACACACACACCTTGTTTAAATTATGCCATAGGCTATACATTAGATTTAGTTCATATTTTTTTGGTGTATTTGTTTCCTGATTTATTAGAAGTTGAGTTTCAGTCTGTATGATAAATTAACAGTTGTACATAAAGTGGTAACATGCTATGACATGTTATGTAGACTAAAGGGGAGACACCGACCTTTATAATTTTAATTGCTAATTTCCATCTGTTGTCCCTGGGCATATACAGTGCACTACAATAATATAGAAATGATAATTCCACATAAAACTAATAGGAACACATAGGACACACCAGTGCATATGCCTACTTATTTTTTAATTTAAACTGACTTAAACTTATACACTAATAATAGTAGGGATCGCGTTCCACTCTTTTGAATAAGTAAGGGGTGTTTGAGCTAAACCATAAACAATAAAATTAAAGCTCAATTAGTTTTCAATATTATTGCAATAGTTGTAGGATTATGATGTTTTCTTGTCCGGAGCTTGTTTAAATACAAAGTGGTTATATTGTTGTGGTTTTTATTTCTAGCTGTTATTTTGGAGCACTGCAGGTAGCCTCTGTGCTGCAGGTGTTGAGCAATAACAGGAAGAACGCATCGTCTCAAACTGTTAACAGCTTTTTCTGTGCTTGTGAACTTGCGGGTTCATTCTTCCAAGAACAACCAGCAAGAACATTCTCCCCAAGAACACAAGTCCGTTCTTTGCATTCTTGAGATTGAGAAACACCCACAGATTGAGAGGTGTTTGACAAGAGCATTCAAAGAGTAACTATGATTGGATTTTCAATAATAGATCCCTTATTTCAATAAGTAAATTATAAGTAAATTATATTTTAGGTCATACATGTTGAAAATGTTTGATACATCTAAACAAATCCTGATTCAAACATTGAAATATTACATACATAATTGTGAATAATGAAAAATAATGTGTTTACAGAATAGCTCATGTTTTGAAAGCTTAATATTTTATGTTTTAAGTACGGTGGCCGACAGGGGCAAATGCCCTGCAACTTAAGAAAACACACGCAAATAGACAAAACACAAGCAAATTAAGAAAACAACTTCATTAATTTGACAACACATGCGCAGCATTCAGCAAACGCACTGCAAATACACACAACACAACCAAATACATAAACACACTGCAAATACACACAAAACAACCAAATACATAAACGCGCTGCAAAAAGAAAAGCACACAAACCCAGAAAACAAATGCAACAAAAAAAACGCAGCATCCAGATTATACAACGGAAGTTCTCCAGACCTCTAGAGGGAGCAGCTAGTGGAACAACTTGATGAGAGAGAGAGAGAGAGAGAGAGAGAGAGAGAGAGAGAGAGAGAGAGACTGCATAGACTGTAAATATTAAGTCTATGTTTGAGATATGTTTTCTCTCGTTTGGTGGGTGTGTCTCGGCTCAGGTCACAGGTGATACTCAATCAGCAGAGACGTCTGTAAACTTGTGGTAATAAAACATTTAAAACTGCATCAGCGTTTAATGTTGACGTTTGTTTAAGCCATATTACATGAGAGGGTTTAATTTCGAGGTCCGAAAGGCGCATTACTGAAGTATAGGCCTCCTCAAGTGTAATATTGTGATTATACAACAATGGTTACCAACAAAATAAGTGATCAATCTGTATTCATATTGTGGAGCAATTCACTCTTGAAATACAAAAAGCAGTTTACTAAAGCCTCCCTGTTTAGTAAACCAGCCAATTTATCGTGGGATTTATCAAACTGAATAAATCCCACTTGCACATATAAACACAAAACTGCTTTGCTAACGCCAACGTGTTGTAAGTAAGACATCTGCTGAAAAAGTTATTGTATTCATTAGCATGATTGCCGTACTGTTTAGTTCACAAACATCCAACACACCAAAGTACAAACACACAGCGGACCAGACGCAAGCTTTTATTTTGAAAAGCCGAAGCTCAGGGACGGCACCAGCCGGGAGGGCATGAGACAGGAGCATAGACTGTATATTATTAATATATTATGTTATTAATAATAATAATAATAAAATATACAGTCTATGGCTGTTCCACTTAGCTGCTCCCTCTAGAGGTCTGGAGAACTTCCGTTGTATAATCTGGATGCTGTGTTTTTTTGTTGCATTTGTTTTCTGGGTTTGTGTGCTTTTCTTTTTGCATCGTTTCATATTTTCAGCGCGTTTATCTATTTGGTTGTGTTGTGTGTATTTGCAGTGTGTTTATGTATTTGGTTGTGTTGTGTGTATTTGCAGTGCGTTTGCTGAATGCTGCGCATGTGTTGTCAAATTAATGAAGTTGTTTTTCTTTTTGCGTCGCTTCTTTTTTCGGGGTTTGCGTGCTTTTCTTTTTGCATCGTTTTTTATTTGCAGTGCGTTTATGTATTTGGTTGTAAAAATGTATATTAGCCACCTAAAAAAAAGGGCCACCTTGAAAAACTTAAGTTTAACAGTAGCTATATTTAGAATATTTTCACTGCTTACCATGTCATCAGACAGCCTTTTCCTTTGCCACTACAGTCTCTCAACCGTAGAACTTCCTTATTCCACTGCAGATCAGCTGTTTTGAGTCTTGAGACTTTCAGCCGTTTATGGAAGAGACAACAAATACAAGTAAATAAGAAATGAGTGATTATGATAGCAACGATGAAATGCTGTGAAGACAAGAGGATACAAGAGTAAGTTATGAATAAGAGCATAGAGAAGAAGAACTTTTGCAGAGGGAGACTGATCGGACCGGAAAAGGGAGAGGGGAAACGTCCAGGGAAAGGAAATGGCTATCTGTGGACAAGGTAAAGCTGTGAAAATATAGCTTCCTCATTGGTACTCCAGTCCGTTTCTCAAACTGGGGGCGTGCTAATGCATTAATACACTATGGATAAGCACCTCATCCACTTCAAAACATCTGAACTATACCTTTAGGATTAGTGTGTTTATTAGTGTGATTTTGCAGACTCGTTGCAGCTACGTTCTACCCTTGCATTTATCTTTCTTTGATTTGTTTTATGTTATGTACGTTTGCTGTCCTTAGTTTTTTTAATAATTTAATTAATAATTTTTATGACATCATTAGACGTTTATTCTTGATACTCTATACTTTTACTTTCAATCTGTATGTATCTGTTCAAGTCATTAGGAGCTTATCTTTGGAAAAACTATAAAAAACTGGAGTGAAACCATGACAACTTGTCAAGGCAAAAACAATTTAGTCCTGACATTGGCTGCCTTTTTCTCTAGGGGAAGTATCCTAGTGATCTGAGAACTGGACCCTCCAGACAGTGTCTGGATTTGTTGCTTGCTTTCTGCTGATGGAGCTAAGTGAATACAATAGGCCACGCTCCACTGTCAGCTACCACCCACCAGTATCTGGCTTGCTGCTAATGATGCATGTGTGACTACCGTATAGGAACAAGGGCCATGCTGCATCCATTCATGCATGTCTGTGCTTTATTGTGCAGTTGAGACACAGGGTTGGCATGCAGCATTTTATACATTAGACTTTTAGACATTAGACATTAAGTGTATGAAAAATGTATTTTCTCCCATCTAAAATCTCTTAAGAACTGCTTTGAAACTGACGTTATGGTTAAGATTCTGTTTTTGTCAAAGTTCCACTCTCCTCAAATAATCAAGCAATTCAATACATTTTAATAAACAATGTAGAAATACCTAATACTACGTTTAAACAATATTGCTATTAGTTATGTAACTCCACATCTCTAGACAGTTTATTATGCTCTGGTGTGGTCCATTTGCACTGCAATGATAATGGATGTCAATTTGACTCCATATCCCTTAAAGTTTGTAATGAACCTTGTTTCTGCTCCTTTGATCAGCGACTAAGAAAAATTAAAACCAACTCTGGCTATTTATGAAAAGCTGAGCGACACACACACCCACATTCTCAATGTCAGAGGGGCAATGAGCTACTTATTAGAGAATATGCTCCACAGAGAAGCCCTGCTTTAATTAATTGTGTGCCTGCCAGTGACAAGGAGAGGAGAGGGAACATGATCAATTTGGTCTCCATGGAGACATCTTCAATCCAGTTGGAGGTGGCTAGTTTACTTCTCTAAAAACGTTGGTATATTTACAGTAATGGTTTCCAGTGTCAGAAAATAGAAACATTTGTTACTGTGAGTTGTATACTTACTGTCAACAAAGTGATAATGTAATGTTACATTTTCAGAAATCCCAAGTGGCATTAGGTCTGACAACCAATTCATTCTAGTAACATGAGACAGATTATATTGAGCCTCTAACAGTGAAGCTTTGGCATGGACCATGAGCATTGGACCCTCAGCTGAACCAACCCTAAGGCCTTGTGCCTGACTAACAAGTCTCTGTAGCCCTTATTAGGCTCGTATTAGCCGGACACATGGTGCCATCCACTGCCCTCTACCATCCTCAGTGACTGCTGTTTAGGGTGAGAAACCGTTTAAGACACTTCCATTACCAACACATACAAACAATCACGGACTGCTACGAGAATTCCCTTTCCAAACGGATGTATACAATATGTGTTGTGGGAGGAAATATGGGAGATGAAACAGATGGCCAAAGAGGCTTTCTCCTCTGTTCATCATTGTGTTTTGGACTGATCGCTGTCCCGGGATTTGTGGCTTGCCACCAGACATGCGGTACATAACCATGAAAACCAGGTGGGATTATTCTGGAAGGGTAGTGGAGCAGTAAATAAGCAGAATATAGACTGCTTTTTGATGGGGGAGGATGTGAAGAGCGATGGTAGGTTATCCTTCATTGGATGATGCTGAAGGATTAAAAATCATTTACTTAAACATTAGGAGTCTTTTGCCAAAAAATGACTTACTTTGTGCTTGGGTTGTTCTCCATAAACCATACAATTATTACACTGTCTGAATCATGGCTTAACAGTAACATCTCAGATAACGAAATAAACCTCACAAATTATGTGTTATATAGATCTGACAGGTGCTCCAGGGGTGGAGGTGTGGCGATTTACGTTTCCTCTGATCTTGTTTCTGAGTTAATTATACCCATTGAGCCTTTGAGCAATTGAGCCTCTACATTTTGAATGTGTCTTTGTTAAGGTAATCTTTCACGCAAATAAATGTTTATCTATTGGTAGTATCTATAGGCCACCCTCTTCACCTGTAGAGTCCTTTAATTGCCTGACCGCTACTATTAATTCCATTTCATGTAGAAATGAATGTATAATACTGGGTGATTTTAATATAAATTGGTCTACATACATACATACATACATATGACCCATTGTCTATCTACCCTGTAAATTTAAAGTTGTTCACATTACTGTAAGTAGTAAATTTAGACGTGGATCCCATAGGCCACGCCCACTTGGACCCCTCAGTTCCCCACTCTAGGGTTGGCCTCAGGAGTGGCCCTAGATGGTACCCATCAAATTCTGTAACACACACACACACACACACACACACACGTTTTGTAATGATTGTGTTATATGTTGGGACCCCTTCGAAAACGAGATGATACATCTCAAGGGGTTTTTCCTAATAATAAACACATTTTGAACAAAGTAGATGCAAGTTATGATCCACAATAGAGAGCCAAAGTCACACCCCTTCCAGTGGACCTCATGGGACCTTAATTCGGAAAAAATATGAACGAGAGTCAATGGAGAGATAATTTTTTGATCCCGTTTGAATTGAGCCATGGATTACAAATATGATATTCGTCAATTTAAAAGAATTTTTCAACCGAAGAAAGTCTCAGTAGGTTTGTCATATGACCACTTAGTTTTGTGTGAAACCACTCAGTGAACTACATCTCTTGTCTGACACAATTTACGTCACCTAGCTTGATGCTCAACTTGCTCGCTAGCTAGCTAGCTTAGCTCTGTTCCACAACACATCTTATCTTACCTGATGCGTTTTATCCAGTGAAGTGTTTTCAGCAGATAAGCAAAAGAACAAGCAAGATCCTCTGCTCATTTGAGTAACGTTACATCCCAGTTACGATACACACAGACATCGTAGCTTCAGCGAGACGTCATCCATGCGACATTGAAGTGTTTAGTCTTTGTAATTACGTATTTTCAACAAACCGAGACTCTCTCCGGTTGAAAAAAAATTCTAAATTGATGAACATCATATTTGTAATCCATGCCTCAATTCCAACGGGATAAAAAAAATTATTATTATCTCTCCATTGACTCTCGTTCATATTTTTTCGAAAGATAGGTCCCATTGGCCGGAAGTAGAAGGGCGTGACTTTGGCTCTCTAATAGCCATCTTTGCAAATGCATGGCAGAATGTGACTTTAGGCAGCTTTTTATTTTGATCCCACCATTACATGTTTTGGTTAATTGTCCAGTTTGAGTTTAAGCAGTATATGTATTTTGCATTTGGTTTCATTGGTAGATGTGTTGCATGTTTTAACAATGACATTATTTGCATGGTTTTGTGGATTTGCTGTGTTTTGTTCATTGTTTGTTGGACTGGGAATCAAGGCTATATTTAGCCTTAGGCCACAAAATTACCAAAAATCACTGCACCATGTGTACTTGACTATGCTGTATACAACACATCCTCATACCCAGGACAAAATATAAAATACCATGACAAAATTAGCAAGGGATAGCAAGCAGATGCAGCAGGTAGACATAATTAGTTCAGTGACTTTTTGAAGGTATATAGACTTACTGACAGGTGAAGGTATACGTAGGCAGACAGGCAGGTCCAGATGAAGGAGCAGAGTAACAATAGCTCCAAAGCAAAAAGCACACAGCAAGAAAGCAGCATAGATTGCGCCAATTCAAGCAAATTCAACCAATCACCGCGAATTTGGTGCGACTCGCAATTTTGACCAAACACTGCAACTTTTCCGCATATTTGACCAATAACCTGAAGTTTCCCGCAACTTCAACCAATCACAGCAGTCCCACGTGCACTCTGAGAGCCAATGACCAATCGGGAGTGAGATGGGTTGATCATTTCCTTGTTTTTGATATGAAGACGAGACGTGTGTGTGACTCATTTACCAACAAAACGTACAGCGAAAGACCGTGCAAAACATTTCAGACCGTCCGATACATTTTAACATCAATGTAGACTTTAACGATTTAAAAGTCGCTTAAGTTGCTGCCGTGTCGGCTCTCTGCAGCGGGCGGGGCTACTGCTCCGTACCCCCCGTGACTGACGCTTGCACACACACAAACACACACACATACAACACACACACGGTGGATGCAGGAGAAAAAGGAGATGAGACGACACGATGACCTAAATTGAGGACAGCTGCGCTTGTTATTGTAAGTGCAATGATAAGTTAAAGTCAGTATTTTATCAAACCGTATGAATGTGTCTCCCAGGCCAAGCCAGGATAGGAAAATAACTAACAATGTAAAGATCAACAAGGCACTGACAGATATGTTCAAATTTGATTCATTCAATAAATTATTATTTTTTGTCTTACCAGCCATTTTCATATTATACCAACATTTACAGCATCCTGAGCCTTTTTGGTAAGGTTACTAGGAAATCTCAGCCCAGAGTAGTTTTATTCTCCCCAAAACAAGTTTCCTTTTTATTTTTAAAGAACTATACAAAAAAAAAAAATCGCAACTTTTTTGCAACTTTCACTGTCTTCCGCAACTTCATTGCAACAAACATACAAAAGACATCGCAACTTGTATCGCAATTTTTTACAAAAGCTCAGGCATTTTGGCCGCAACAACCTTAAAAAAAGGCCGCAAAATCCTGGAGGGACTGGACTGGAGTCATCATGGTTAGAAGCAACTTACACTTACTTCTAATAGGAGTCACATACTTTATACTAGGGCTGCAGCTATCGATTATTTTAGTAATCGAGTATTCTACTGATTATTAGGACAGTGACTGATTATTCCATCGATTAATCGAGTAATCGGATAAGAAATACTTAGTAAGAAATACTTAGTAAACAGCAATAGTAAATATTTATTATTGCTGTGTACTAAAAAAAACGGAAACAAAAAGCAACATTTTTTTATTACCAAATTCCAAGTACATTTTTGGTGGCCCAAATGTTAATATTTTTCACCCCCTTCCCCTTCTTGCCTCTGGCTCTTTGCACTGGATATGCAAAAGAGGTGTTCACTAACCAGAGGGTAAATGTGACAGTACAAAGCTTACAGCAGGGCTATTTAACTACACTGTTCTGGGGGACACATTTTAAGAAGCCTAATACACAGTGAGGAGAAAGAATAAAGAATGCAGACATCACAGGCAGTATGATGATGTCATTCATGTGCATATTAAGTGGCCATGCTGGGGGGGGGAGGAGCCGGTTTGTCTCCGGCAGCAGATACATTTCCAAAGATTAGTAGCAAACTAATAAACAGACTACAAACCGACAGCTCTCGTTTTAGCTTGTTGGTAAAACATCGCTATTTGCAGAGTAGCATGCTGTAGGCTAGTTGTGTAAAACAGCGCGGTGGACGAGAGCAGCAGACGTTTATTACCTTATGTCAGGGTCGCTCCGTGGAATGGATGAGTAGACTGGATGTTTTCTACAAAGATGATGTAGCATGTTTGCAGCTTAAAATGATCCCAAACTTTCTGTCGTTTTCTCTCGCCTGTCTCTTCTCTTAGACCCTCGCTATTTTCGTCTTCGTTCATTTGTAATCTGGGCCGTCAGTCACGTGCATAGACAGTATATAAACGGTCTTGTGTCCACAGAAGCGTCAACCTGTTGTGTGCGCTAGTAATTATCCTCCGTGCGGAAACACAGTGAGCCGTACAACCTTAATTACATTGATTTAACAAAGCTTCGAGGCAAAGAATTTTGCTTCGAGGATTTTTTGTAATCGAATTATTCGAGGAATCGTTTCAGCCCTACTTTATACACCCCAACCATCAGTAATACATCACACTACTGTGTTCGCTACAGAGGGACAACAGCCACACACACTCAATCATAAAAGATTGCTTATTAGGAAAACGTGAGCATAGGTAATCTTAAATTTTTGAGCAATACTGTCGACCAATGCTGTCATTGTTGGCAATCTTGGAACCCATGGTCTGCCGACGATTTAGCCTCTGGGGGCAACAGCCAATATCTTGGGGGTTCTGGTGTAGCTAGTGGATAACTGGGCCAAGACTTTCTCTTCCATGCGCCGGGTCTAATTAGCATCTTGAGACGTGAGAATGGTGTTGGAGTTGAGAGACGACATATCTATAGTATATACAGATATATTCATATAGCCCATATGAATGCAGATAAATTAAATACAAATCTAATAAAAAGCTAAATCATCATCAGACGATAGCCCATGGGTTCCTAGATTACGTTTCGGCCAATGCTCTTTTGCTCTCCATACGGACTGTTTACCTGCATGCAACCAAAGCCCACTCAAAGGTGATTGGTCAATACTACTCGGACTACAAACGGACTACAAACGGAAACCAGAACGCCTTGGATACCAAAATATAGTCCCGTTGCCAACAACTTCTGCATTCATATGCAGATTTCTGTTTACAGAGTTTATTATGTTGGTGATAATGTTCTGTAGGTTTATCACTACGTGTGACCCTTCATCTGATGCATTGATATTATAAAAACCTTGATTATAGCCGTTTTGAACAGAGCACCACTGATTCATAGAAAACATTGCATAGCCCACAGTCTCTGGTGAGGTCAAGCTTTGATTTAGCGTCATTATGATAAGCATTTATAATGACAAAATGTCAGATTTCAGGCTATACAGCTTGAGCAGAGAACAAGAGCTATCATATCTGAACAGTATAAATAAACTATGCTGTCGCAGCATTGAAGTTGAAGGTCTGACAGAATAGTTAGATGCTTCTCTTGACTAAGACATCCCCTGTTAAATTGGCATCCCTGTTGTGTTGAATAGGAACAGGCAGACTGGCAGAACAGGAAGTAATGGCAGTGTTGATTTGATAAATACTTTTTGCAGTGCTAGTGATGCTCTGCTAAGCAATGCTGACCCCCGGTGTGATGGCATATGTTAATAAAAAGCACTGCAGGACGTCCTCTGCATCCTAATCTGCTGGTGTCAAAATGAATTTTGAGTGTGTGTGTGTGTGTGTGTGTGTGTGTGAGAGAGAGAGAGTGAGTATGATTCCCCATTTCTGTGCATCTACTTGACAATTGTATCAGCGCTGAGTTGTGTGTTGTGTGCACGGACATTCATACATGCCCGTTCCTGTTTATGCACATGGCAAATGTGTGCATGCATGGGTTAGTGGCAGGCACAGCACCTAATCTACATATCAATTTTCCTCATTTGAATACACCACTTATTGGGTGATGGTGGTGATAATTACCTGTTGTGCAGTGAGTAGGGCACAGGCTCCCACTGGGTCTCTCTTTGTCATGCCTGGGTCACTGAATCTGTACACAGTATTATAGTGGAGTATCTTACACTGGGGACTGGTGAGACATGACAGTACAGCACGAGTCCCAGCTTTTCTTTACCAGCACCAGACATTCCCTGGTAGCGTGCGAGACTGCGAGTGCTATCAAGTAGGACATGACATGGTGATAATGTGTCTTTACATCTGGGTTATTTTTAGAAGCAACGTGACAATTTGTGCACCATAGTAAGATGTCTTCCAGAGCACAATCTGTTTTGTCAAAAAAAGGTTACAGAGTTAAAGAAGGTCAAGATATAGCGTCACCCAAAGACAGCTTTAAAAGGTTGTGGTGAGAGTACGATGGAAAATCCCCCATTTATTTTTGACAAAACACACTGAAGTGAAGACAATTCAATGACACCATGGAGATTATAGCTGACAGTCTGTGATGTCAGGTGTCAGTGTGATCACCCTCAGACGTGGATGCTTGATTCATCGTGTTTCTTTCAGAGACTTTGCACTCACAATCTAAAGCCCTAAGATGATAAAATATAAACATCATTGGTGGCAATATTTCAGCAATAATGTGAGTTAATTTGTGAAACATGAGTGTGTTTTGTAATGAAATCAGGTGCATGTAGCAATTTTCTGGTTTCCAGAAATCACATAAAAGAGTTCAAACTGTGTCTATGTGAGTACAGGTGAGTCATGCTGTCCAACCAGTACATTCAACTGTCCGCAGCACCTCTGCCATCATTTCGCATGGCTGCATCCTGAAGATGCCACTGAACATTAAAAATGATCCCGCTCATGCTCTACAGCTGTATGTCCGCTGCCACTGCTGAACCTCAGTACTGCTGTCCCGGCGCCCTGTGAAGGGCTCACAAATAGGAATGAACAGGTGTCACTTAAATGATGTGTCCTTTCATTGGAGCCTGGCAGAGTCAGCAAGGAGACGGTGGCTCTTTTAATCAACCTTCGAGCTCTGCTGTTGAATCACAGCGACAGCGGCACGCTGGGCACATGCAAATATAGGTGGACAATATCTGCCAGTCTACATGACTCCCTGGCTTTTAATTACAAGCACCAGTGGATTGTGCTTACTTTTCTTCACCCTCACATACATTTTTGTCTCGCATTTGCCTCCCTTCTCAGTCTGCTTAAGATAACATCGGTTTCACACGTTTCTGTCCACTCTGCCATGGATGAGAGAGCCAGATTGCTTCTCTTATGTCATTTTTACTTGAAATGAGGTCAGTCCACCCTCAGAAAGTATTTTCTGTTATCTTTGTAAAGATGTCTGACAGCCTAAAATGACATTTATACAGCATGGTTTACTTTTTACACTACAGATTTGATTGACATTTTTATCCAATTATACTGATAATTATCTCACAAACTACAGATGTTGCACTCACATGCTTCCGACTTCTTTTGACCAGATAGAACAGGCTGCGGGAATCAAAGCTTTACCTCTGATCTACCCTCATTTCATGTCGTTGCTTACGTGATGCTGTTATTTATACTGAAGCAAACCTCTAATGCTTTATAAGTTATCCAGTGATATCATAAAATACACAATAAAATCTGGCAGGAGCCTTTTAAAGAACCTGTGAAATTGTAGGTATACATCCCATTTTGTGCAGCTTAAATCTGAATTAAGTGACCAGATTGCCTTTGACTTTAATTTTACCCCCAAGCACTATATCAGAAAATGATTCAGCTACTACGTTTGTAATGAAAAGATTTAAGATATCATGCTGCTGCATGATGTTTATTTATTTATTTTCTAATGTGTAATACACTATCAGTGTAGATTCAGTGATTATCTACAGTAAAATCTTAGAAGGATTTTCTTTCCAGTGCATTCTGTGAGTTACCTTTACTTTGAGAGTGCTAATGCAGCTGTAAATGTAGCTAAGAATAGACAATGTTGCGAAGTTTATAAGAAATGAGTATGGAAGATTTCATGGACATTTTCACCTTTAGAGAGGAATTTATTTTGTTTTCTGCACATGACCCTTTGAATCACAATACAATACATACACCCTGTAGAATCCACTGAAGATTAAATCAGTAGCAGTTCATATTGAACTGGTGCACATTTGTGAGCAATTACAGGTTGATTTTTAATGTGTTTTATTTTCTTCTTGTTCTTTACTCCCTTTCTGGCTGTCTAGACACAAAAGAAAGCTTTTCATCAGTGACAGCAGCTCCAACTAATTGAACAAGCTTCAACACTGCAAGCAAACAGTGTTATGACCAATATAGCATCCCACAAGAACACTATACAGTTGCCAAATATGCAAAATGCAGAATATCTTTATTTTATTTTACAGGACATAATGAATTATACTGCTTTGTAAAGCTCATCCCCATTTCAAGAGGAGAAGTGTGGATGAGTTGGGTCATTCAACATGTCAGAATTTATTTCAACTGAATCAACTGTGAAGGCGAATACTCATTATTCACTTATAAGGACGTGTTTTGAATTCAAGTCACCATCTGGTTTTTAATCAAATACACTTCTATGTGGAGTGTGAGTCAATTGTTATATAAGGAAAATCTTGTTTCTGTCTTTTAGCATTGTTTTCTTACTCTCCCTATTGTCAATCTTCATTCATAAATCTCAATGAACATGGATTTATACAATAAATCTAAGCCTAAATTTGAAATTTTGTTGGTTAGACTTCCAGTTTATTAACATTTTGATCACATAATGTGCCTTTAGGAAACAACAAAATGTCATTGCATCCTTCTGTCTTCCAATCTGAATAATTTGCAGTCCTCCCATCTCTGACATCTCTACCATGAACTTCATTGTCCCAGGAGATTCAATTGATGAGGTTCTATCATCCACCTGCAGACTGTAACTCCAATTCTAATGGGCTTTCATTTCATAAAAGGTTAAAAAATTATACTAAATATCATTAATTGTTTTATCTTATTATATGGCCATCCCAAGAAAGATTGCAGTATAAGGCATTAACCAAGAACACAACACAAACAAACTTGCAAACATAGCCAGAGAGCCAGCTAAATGTACTGATTCAATTTAAACTTTATGTTAAGACTTTGTTAAGGTGAGAAAGAAGTATTACCTTTTTTTCATTTCACAAGTGAAACGGGTGGGTGCAAGAGGATGAAAAGAGCAAATAGAGTGCCTTTAGTACTGCACAGTAGGTGCTAATACAAAGCAAAAAGGTCAACGCAAATTACTGCTCACCAAGTCAAGAGAAAATGGGACAGCTTTAGAGATATGCCTAACATTTAAATAGGCACATGGACACACCTAAAAACCAAGGTTGTATTATTTGTCCAGAATGTAGAATCCCCTTTTCTCTGTAAGAACAGCTACTTTTCATATACTTGGGCAGAATAAAAATGCTAGTTGAAAAACAAACCAATTTAATCTCCCTCAGTCTCTTTCTGTCCGTCTCTACTGACTTCACTCTCCAATGAATTTCTTTTTACTGTGAAGTACTTTGCTTCAGACTTTTTGGTCTGATACAGCCATGTTTAATTTCTGCCTCCTTTTCTAGCTCTCCAACAGCTTCTAATTCTTTTCAGTACTCCTCTGGCAGTATTGAGTTTTAGGCCTTTGGGCTTGACGGGTATTACTCTCAGATGGCTTGTCTTTGCCTCGCACCCACTGCACTCTGGTTTGAATTAGTGGATGTTCTTCAGGTCTCATATTGTCCCCTCTTACTGTAGATATTGAATTTCCCCACCTCATATTCCACATCTTACATCTGAAATATAACAGTGAATTGCCTCGGGGCAGCATTTGACTGTACATGTTTTTGTTTGCGTAATGGAATGCTTGCCATGATATTGCTCACCATGTCAATGTGCAAATAAAGTCAGGATCTTGGCCCACGCAGAAATCCAATCAATAATGCTGTACTTGATCATGATCCAATTTGCCTGCTGCACTTACCTAACAGTAAATACAACAGCTTTTGAGTTTACTGGCTCTTGCTTTACTTGTTTTTTTGTGTGTGGGTAAAATAAAGAATGCTGCCTTTGCTTCAAGTGACATAACTCTTCAATTCTTTCTTGCATGCCTACAGAACTGCTTGTCAACGAGGCCACAAAACAAAATCATTTCTGAAAGGTCAGAAACGTAGCGAGGCAAAGGCAATCCAGGACTTAATACTCCATCCAAGCACCTCAGAAAACTTTACTGACTTCAAAGTTTTATGAAAGAATGCTTCAATATTTTCTTACTGACCTCTGTGACCCAAGTGAGGAGAAATGTGCATCATTACGGCACCATGTATTTGGTATTATCAGGCTTTTTTCTTAATGGATGTTTGCACATTGTAATTTAAAAAAAAATGTTTTTCTTCACATTTTCTTGTTTCTCTCATATTGCGTATGAAAGGATATGTGCCTTAATGCTGTAATCCACAGGCTGCTTTATCTTAAATAACTAAAGACCTGTTCTGTGCTGTTTACCTCAGTTCTCCTGATAACCTATCAATGACATTTAAATCAATGCTCCTTTGAATATGGGCTCACACTATTCATCTTTTCATCATCTCTTTTTAGACAAGATGTTCTGTGCTTTTTTCCCCTCTCTCTTCCACTCAGCTTTAAAAAGGGGTTACCACTTCATTTCCCCCGGCAAATGTTTCTCCCATATTGTGTATGGGAGGATATTTTTGACCTGTCCCACACAGTGTCTTAATGCTGTCATCAACAGGCTGCTTCTCAGGCTTATTATTTGTATTTGCTGGTCCTAGTATTGATGCTGTCTGAGCTGCAAATGTTTCCATAACACTGAATAATGTCAGAACTTGTTTTGCTTTATCCTAACAGTTCAACTACATCTATCTACTCAGTTTCATGCCTGCTGTTTCACTGATACAACAATGTACAGCGCATGCAATGAGTTTGTGCAACTCTACAGGATGTAAACTTTCTCCAAAACTAATAAAACGATTAGGATCTGATCATTTAAAGTTCTAAAAAGAGTAAAAGTGTGGATTGCTTCAGCAGCTCATGCAGCATAATTGCAAAAATCATCCCTTCACATTAATCATTCCTCTTTGCACAGACAAACATTATGACACTTTAAACACAGTGATGTAACTGTCACAATACAAACAGGACAATGGAATTGCAATGATATTCTCTAAGGATGCAAGTTGTACTTTTCACTGCCAGTATATCACTGAATACTCTCTTGAGCCTCCCTGAGCTAGCAGCGTTAGAATAGAACAGAGAAAATCGGATAGATATACAGGCCTATAGATATTTGTTAAATAGTTGACATGTAAAAGCTTTAGTGTCAAACTGAAATTTTTATTATTTTCACTTATTATGTAAGGAAATGTTAGAATAATTACATTATCAAAGGATAGACAGAACCACTGAAGTTATATCAAAGTTCATTTTCACTTGTGAACATAACAGGGAGCCAGTTACAGTACTCACAGCATAAGTACAGAAGTGACTAACGCAAGCCTCAAACAGTAGTTTATTTATCTGTGAAATATAATCATAATACAGAGTTGATATCGTCAGTTGTTAGAGTCAATGACGTCACAATTATCTGGTCAGGGAGTGCATGTTCTTTCCTCAGCATCACACCATGCTCAGACAAGGACACGCAATGGCTCCATGTTATCTTGTTTAGCGTAATCAGTATAATATTATTTTATGCAAACAGTTTAATAATAACAAGAGAAAAACAGGAAATAAAACTATGATACTACAGGTATTGTGCATATATTTCAATTAAATCACGCCGCTGGGCATTGTTCCCATGGCAGTCATTGACAGATGTTTGAGAGCTGGTGTTGCTAGGAGACGCTCTGTCAACTTATTTAGTGACTGGAGCATGTCAACTGTTGTCATTCACTGTTCGTGCTTACCTACAAAAAGTAATGCACTATTTAAAGATATATGTGATATGTCTGCATTAAAATGTCTAAAAACAACTATACCCATGTATATAAAAAATATCTGAAGATAAAAAAAAAATATATACATATATATATATATTTTTTTTTTGACACCAACTTCTATACGTCCTTAAAGGAGAACTCCGGTGCTGCTGCAGCCAATGCCGAGAGCTCCCAGTTAGCTAAAACGGCAGTTTTGGGGGCATGTCATAAAGAATGCCTTTGTGCCTCTTAACAGACACAAAATGCAATTAAAATGTCTGTGCAACATGAAAAGGGCCCTTACATGACAACAAGATACGTTTTCAACTCAGACATTGTTTAAATTCACCTACCCTGTTAGCTGCTAGCTGCCGTCTGGGATGAGTGAGTGTGTTCAGCCAGGCTTCAGTAATAATCATCACGCAGCAGTTCTGTGTGTATTTGTAGCATATATATCCATGTTGTGTGCGATCCATCTGGAGTTGGTGAATAGTAGTCTCTGCAGTGGCGAACTGTGTGTTAGTTGCCTTAGCCAGGCTAGCAGGCCCGACCGGCATCCTTCTACTTCCTCCCCGCCTTCCTCACCTGCTGCGGCGGACAACAATCCACGGGCGTCCGCTGGTCTAGTGGATGTCCTCCAGAGGACAGTTCATGCTTTCGCAGCGGATTTTTTGCGGCGAAAAAAGTTTATTTCCCCCTCAAAAATAGAGCACTGTAGTGGTTATGATCATATCAGTGACTATGTAACTACATGGAAACGGGCCAAATGATGCCTGTTTCTTGTAAAGTAAGTAAAGAAGGCTGGCTGTAGTCTTGCGCTGAAGTCCCGTGGGATTTCAGTTGTAGCAGGAAAAGGTAAACAGCAGTGTGCAGATCGGAGCGTAGTGTGTGAAGAGTGAAGAGCGGAGGTATTCACAAGGGAAGAAGCTTGGAGTAACGTACCTATGGAGCTAGAGCTAGCCTTCAGTAACGCTATTACTGTTCAAGATTAACGTAAAAATTGCCCTTCTCCTTTAAAGGACCCATGGCATGAAAATTTCACTTTATGAGTTTTTTTTTACATTAATGTGAGTTCCCCTAGCCTGCCTATGGTCCCCCAAATGGCGATAGATGTAAACCAAGCTCTGGGTATCCTGCTCTGCCTTTGAGAAAATGAAAGCTCAGATGGGCCAATCTGGAATCTCCTCCTTATGAGGTCATAAGGAGAAAGGTTACCTCCCCTTTCTCTGCTTTGCCCGCCCTGAGAATTTGGCCCGCCCATGAGAAAGAGAGAGACATCATGGCTTGAAAACAAGCGAAGCATGGCAGTTGGTCAAGGCCACACCCCCCCCCTCCACCTTGCCCCCCCCCCCTCCTCCTCAATAGCATTTAAAGCTACAGACTAGAGTTTAGATTCTCTGCCCGAGCCCGAACTGGACTCGCCGCTATGATTGGGCTGGGCCCTTGTTCAAGCATTTGTGTTTTTTTAATCATTACTTTATTAGCCTTATTCGGTGGGGAGCAAGCTATGCCTCTCCAGCTTCTCTCGTAGCTCTGGGTGTATGTCCTGCACTGCCTTGAGTGTGAGGTAAACTGTGCTACATCGTGTCTCCCCCATCTGCAGCATTGTTGTCAGCCAGTGCGTCAGCATGCAGACCGTGGCGAAGGACAGTACTATTAATTAGGTGATCGAGAAAAGAAAGTCTCCTATATGGTTCCAGGGCTTTGATTATGTTGCTGCCTTGAGCTGTTACTCACACTATTTGGCTGAGGGAGCTAGGGTCAAGTTTTGTTTTTACGTTTCTTAATTTGGATCCATTTGCAATCCATTCCATTCTGAATAAACAAACAGTTTACTTGCTTCATCCTTGTTGCATTACCGGTATTTATTAAGATAATTATAAACAGATTTCTGTAGTTCAAACAACTCGGAATTGTAGTTGAGAACGTCAGTTATAACGGCCCACGTATTAAAAAATTGCCGGGTTTAAATTGGGCTCGGCCCATAATTACAGTTAATGTGTCGGGCTGGGCTCGGCCACAACGTGCACGGGCTCTGGTAGGGTCGGGCTTGATTTTTTTGGGCCTGATCTAAGCTCTACTACAGACACAGAAATGGCACATCCTAAGTAAAGCTCATCGTGGGACCGGTTCTAGTGGCTGTAATTCTGCATCAAGGCTGAATTTCGGGAAAGAGACTTCAGATACAGTGTTAGGGGACCACTAAGACCTATATAAAAGCATCCAAAAAGCAGCATGTCATAGGACCTTTAAAGGTCTGTGATAGTTTTGATTGGAAAACCCATAGCAGCATAAAATTACATATTGTACGTTAAATTTGTATATAACCCACGTAATGCTGAGTCCAAACGTGCAGGGCTGCCTCAGGAAATCAGGTGACTTAATATAAAAAAAAATATATATATATATTATATATATATATATATATATATATATATATATATGAGCACATAAGAAAAAACTAAAAGGACCTGTTCAGTGCTGTTTACCTCACGTGTCCTGATGACCTATCAATGACATTCAAATATTAATATGTGCTCACACTATCCATCTTTTCCCATCTCTTTTTAGTCTTGTTTTTCTCTCTCTCTTCCACTTAGCTTTCAAAATGGTTTTCCACTTCATTTCACCCCAACTGTTCTCCACATGGGATTTTCAGATAATTAGGATTTTTAACATTAAGGATAAATTAACATTAAGTGTTGTTAAGAGCCATTTATAAAATACAGCACAAATAAGTAATGTGTGGGACACAGCCATACACCATCCTGGACTAGACATTTCTTTGACTTGATGAATAAGATTGATCTGTGGGATAATACATAACTCACAACATCAAAGGTTAATTAAATGAGAGATAATTAAATAATTGGCTTCTCGGGTGAAAATTGCTCCTTGTGGATGGAGTAGGCACCTGAAAGGTATTTGAATGACTCCTGCATCAGTTCTCTTCCATCCATAGACTTCTACTTATTATCACAGATGGAGGTGTTCTTCAATCACCTAATTCTGCACCCTGATTAAGCTTGACATTTTACTCCTGAGTGTCAAAGATTTTCTTCATATGTGCAAATGAGTTCAAAATGTTGTCATTATGCAAATAAGCTTACTCACATTTCTCTAGGAGACTCTAGGAAAAACCTTCACAATTCATGACTCATTCTATGTAATAACACATGCATACTGATTGTGATTGTGTTGTAACAAGATTGCACAATAAGACTGTAGAAAAAGGATTGACATGTCAGTCAGTTGTAAGTGACAGTGTTTATGTTATTGTTGCAAGTTTTGTAGAGAGACTATTACTTGCTGCTCAAACCAATGTACAGAAAATAAACCACACACCAACAGTCTGCTGACAGAAAAATGGTGTCATAGGTTGTGAACACAGGGGGGCAGTATGGAATCATAGAGTGACATCCTCACATAAATAAGCAGGCTTTCTGAAAGTCTTCGATATCTGATCATAAATGTTTGATCTCTGCCATATTCCTTCATGCCATTTTCACTTACCCAATATATTTATGAGCTTTTTTAATACAAACACTAATGTCATCCTCAAAAAAACAAAGAAAGAACAAATGGAAGATAACATAAATAAAGAAATAAAATGAAATAATAAAAAAAAAAGAGTATTAACACTCACTGTCATCTTGCATTACGAATTCTTGTTTTTTTGCTTTGTGTGCCTAATTAGTAACTTTGAGATCACATGATGTCATGAAATTTGTAATGTGAATGGTTTACATCTGACTGACCAAGAGACACTTAGAGGGAATGTTCAGCTAATTAGAGAAATGACTTTGTTTTCTGTCCTTCGTTGACTACAGGCTTGGTCACAACCCCTCGGCCTAACCCCCTCCTTTCGCGCTCGTGTGAATAACTCAGTAACTCCCATCTATGGCACAATTAAGGCATTATTACACCCTCCGCTGGACCTCACGCTCCAGGGTGAATCGTGAGGGCAGAAGGGCCTGGCCCGACCCCCCATTTCCATCCCGGCCCACTGTGAAGCCTTGGCTACTCTTATCCCTGACCCATTTACACTCCCTATGTGCCCTGCTTCTACACAGACACACAAACAGTCTATCTGACACGCTCACGACACACACACACAGACACCCCCCCGTTGTCTCCATCCAGCAGGCAGAAACATGGCATCGCGAGCCACGTCAGTGCCAGCAGCTGTGCAACGGGCACCATGGAGGGCGCTCATTCGGCCAAGCAGTGGGTGGGGGCGGGGTGAGCATCGTCAGGGTTTGAAGGGTGTGTATGTGTGTGTGTGTGTGTGTGTGTGTGTGTGTGTGTGTGTGTGTGTGTGTGTGTGTGTGGGCACCTCTACTCTGTCTCTTTCTTTTACCCTTCTCCTCTCGTGGCTCTGCATGAAGGAAGCCATCTGCCTATTGCCAGTCATCTAAGGCTGTGCGTCTGTGACACTTGTGTGAGCTTCACCCACCCACCTCTTTCTTTACACACAGGATGTTTCCATGCTGAGATCTACTGCTGACCATCTTAAGGGGTTTTTAACTTTTCTGCCTCTAAGTTCTTATTACTCTCAATTGTTAGCTTTGCAGCTATTGTCCTTATTCTCTTCTCCTTAGACATGCTGTTGTATCGTGTTGTTGTTTGGCTGTTTGTGCTCTGGCATTGCCACATCAAATGTTTTGCTTTTCACACACAAAAGAGAATGTTGGCAGTGTTTGTGTCAGCCTCTAAAGAAAAATAAAAATTAAAAGTAAAGTAAAAAAAAAGTAACCTACTCAAAAAATACTTTATCCATGTAATAAACCATGGTCGTTGAGTCAATATTTGTGCAAACAGTTCCCTCCCAAGCTGATCAACAGCAAAACAAAAGCGCATCCTTTTATTCTCTATCATTAAATCTACTCCAGCGTCTTTCTCTTAATAAAATCAGAGACCAAGGTCTTGTTTTTCTGTATTCTAGCTTTGGAAAGATTATTTTTTATTTTAGTGGATTTATTGAAATAAAGGGCATCACTGTCTCTCATCAAACTGCAATAAACACAATTTCATCATGATTTACAGGAATTAACTAAATAAGCCTGTCTCAAGTCTCAAGCTGCCGAAACAACTGCTCATGTTATTCTCTGAGAAAATGTCTCTGTGTCCACTGGTCATACACGCTAACTTTTTCTTGAATGCTTCCAACTCCAAAAGACGAGTCTAACAAATGGACTTCTATTTGTTTTGAACGCACTCAAAATGAAAAGCAATTTAAGAGCTCCAACCATTAACAAAGAGCACTCACCACTGAAGTGCAAACCAAACCTTAATTAGGAAAATTATGATTGTTCTGTGCACACGTCCAATTTGCTTTACAATTGGCCAAGCTTCTTTCTTTTATACCACCCTCTGACAATTTATATACTTCAGCCTGTCTACATTTGCAAAATGCCAACATGCCAGAGATTAAATTAAAGCAGGTCTCTGTAAAAAAAAAGACACATCTATCACATCATTCCTGGCAGAAGATTAACTGGTTGACATTTCTCTCCACTAAATCGGCCCAATAGGACCTGATTCAGACGATTCTCTGTCAACAAGCCCTGTCAAACACACGTGCATGATGGAGAATATAATTAAGTCAACTATCTGTTACGCATCAGATTTTTTTCTCCAAAGAACTGTAAAAGATTGCATGTTGACTTTGTTGGACTTTTGTTAGTGCACAAATGTCAAGGATGCTGTGCAATTATGTTGCTGAAAACATCCTTTCAGTCAATTTGACCATAAATCAAGGAACACACAGAGACACACTCACATGTCTGCATGTACTGAGGCATGTTTAATGATACATGCCCAGAGCCCCATGTCTCACCTGTTATAATACTGTGCAAATACAGCCAAAATTATAAACAGTTTAATGAGGAAAGCTAATATTTGATCAACCCAAATTGCCCATAGTGTGAGTCCAGTCAACAGCGCTGGAACAAACAGGAGCAAACCTTAACACAGGGAAAGGTCATGGGATCAATAATTCATTTGAGATTCTCCCTGGGATTGACTCTGCAGTCACCTTGTAATCAGTGGGGGAGATTTATTTATCTAAACCAACTTTAAATCCACATTCCTACGGTAGAAAAAACATTGCGCCACCTTGGTCGATTTTCAGTGCCCTCACAAGGCCACAAGAATTTCTGTTTTATTTACGCCCCAGGAGCTGGCAAGGAGCAGCTCTTTAATAATACTTCAACGGTGGACTAAGCATCTATTAAGGGAACTTTGTGGAAGGAAAGGACAAATCCAAGGATAGAAGTGTAGAAAGTCACACAGCAAGATAAGAAAGCATGGTAAATCTACAACAAGTCGGGTGAAGAAGATATATTATTATGTAAATAACGCCCTCATCTTGATTTATGTCATTATTATGATTAAATGTCTAAATGAAAAAGAACATGCTTTGCAATGTTTTCAAATATCTATAGTTAGCAGGGCATGTCACATGTGCACTGCTCACACTAACTGGATGTCTGATTTACAGACAGAACCACCTCCTCTGATTTAAATAATGCAACCCTGTTGAGTGCTGACATCCAGAGGCTATATGTCGGCTCAAATGCTACAAACCTGCCTGGTCTGAAAGATTTACCAAGTCGCCAATCAAAGCCATGTCCAGGTGTGAAACTAGATCTCCCAAAATACAATACCTTTAAATAAAAATTCTTACAACACATTTGGAGTGTTTTCTTCACAGATTCTACTCCTCCTACCTGATGTGCAATTACTGAATGTAATGTATTCCTACTTCAAGGATCCTCCACATTCCTCTAAATGACAGATGCTGGTTGAATGAGTTTGAAACAGCTGTCCTTAATAAACAAATGACTATAAAGGAGGCACTTCATTAATTGCATCCAGAAAGCAGCAGTGTGGAGTTTTGCTTCAACATGTCATTCAACTCACTTTCCAGCTTGCTATTAGACCATATGGTTTACAGTTTTGAGACTATGAACAAGTTTGACTGACAATCCAGTCAGACTGTCAAAGCAGAGAGAGAGCAAGACAATGTTATTCTTCAATGTAGGCCAAGACACATAAAATACAATATCTCATCAAACTTGGTTTGGTTAGTTTTGTTGGAGGGATTGTGATCACTTTGCATGTGTTGTTCAGCCTGCTCACTCTGTACCTGCTACCACTTTCTCTCCCTCACCATGTAAATACCTGCCTGTAGATCATTTTGTTATAGAGGGTTTCGGCACACCAAACACTTAGTCTGCCATTCACTCTAAATTTGTGCCTTTAGTAAAGTGGATTCCAAATGCAATTATCTGCCAATGTAATTCATGACAGAGTAGCCTCCCATAACTGCTCATTTGTAAGGATGCAGAGTTATTTATGTGTCATTTTGGAACAATACTGTATCTCTTGGAAGAGGTGAGGCCCATGGGGAGCTCGACAATCTCTCTACTTTGTCAGAGTGGCAGGAATGAATGATTAGTGCCTTCCAATAACTAGTTCCAAGGAGAGTGTTAAAGCAATACTGTGAGCAAATGTCTGGCCTAGATCTGTTTAGTAATGAGCTGGATCTCCATGATTATTCAAATCCATCACGAATGCTGCTATTTGTATAATGTTTGCACAACACAAGTATTTTTATTCAGCATGGGAAGCTTTTCCAGGGAAGTAATGTTGCTGGCAGATGGAGTCTCAATATCAAGACCAGACTGGTTATAGCACTTGCTTTGAGGTAACCTAATGTAGGCACTGTGAGTCCTTTGTCTACCTGGGTGCTAGTTTGATGTGTATTGGAGCCGTAAAATGCTCACTTTTGTTTTTCTTCTAAGCCACACAGCGTTCAAATCAGAGAATTGTTTCTGATGCGAGACTTCAAGAACGCTACGTTTCCATGCAGGCTGCAAGTGGATTAATCCAGCTAAAGAGTAATTGCCCTTGCATTCTATTGACTCCATGCATGAGGAAATTCAAATTACTTAAAAGTTTCAGTTGTCTAGGACTGGAGGCAGTGCTTGTAACAAGCTAAGGTGTTTATGTTGAGTTCATCTAATTTGGAGTAAGACTGCAATGGTCCTATTAATGGATTAAAGGACTGCGTGTAAATGTAATTGTGTGAATCTGCTGACTGCCCAGGAAAAGATCAGAGGGGGATGTGAATAAACAGCCCACTTTTAACAAATACTGTACGCGTATGCTTGAGACAGGCACAACATACTCAGAGTAGCTGATCAGTGGCCTGCTGTATACCAGTGAGGTAGTGATGAGTCAGTCAGGCATGTGACTGTGTGATTGTCTCTATTCTTGTGCCACTACACCTGTAGGCTGTTGCTGTATATTGTGTTGTTGTCATTGTTGTTAACTCTACACCCCTTATTTAGCATCCTTTTAGTTTCTTCCTGATTATTTCTCTCTTTATGTGATGTAATTAGTGCAAATCACAATAAGCTTTATGGACCGACACAACTTTTCCTTTAATTGGAATTGGTCAGCATTGCCAATATACAGTAAGTGTCACTAGGCGTAGTTATTTTTAATTGAATGGCGCTAACAAATTGAGGACAGACACAACACATGCAAAAAGTAGCAAAAATTAAAGGTATATGGAAATGCTTATATGAATATCTAGTGTGTTAGAAAAATCATAGAGACAGCAAGTATTGAACTCACCAAACAGACCATAGAAGGCTCATTATGGTTATATTTGCAAATCTGGCTCTTTATTTGTTTTTGCTTTATTATTGTTGTCATGTACCTGACGCAGTGTTTGAAGTCACATATTTTCTGCCTATGTCTCCTTCCCTTAAGGTGTTGTAGAAGTAGTAGTCTCACCTGGGCTATTAATGATTCATATTTTTCCACTGAATTGTATATTTTATTGCAATATTAATGATAATTTTAAAGAATTTTAAAGTTTAATTGTTTAGCAATGGGTTTTTGACAAAGGCTAGTTATTACAGAGAAGGGCCGTCTATACAGGGAATGTACAGTATACCAGAGTAAAACACATTTCCAATCTACAAAAGTAGTATCTCCATCTCAATGAGACCACTCATCAGAACTGATTGTGTAGGCTTAGAGTTTGTGAATGCAGCCTCTTTAGTCTCCATAAATATCTAGTCTCGTGTTGCCAGACCTTCCTCCACAGCGCTATGAACGAGGGTCTGGCTAGTCCAGGGATGGGAGAAAAACATGCTGTGGTTTATTGGCATTTCTTAAAACCAATCACAATCATCATGGGCGGCGCTAAGCACCGGGCACGGTGCCGCTGCAAAATAGCCTCAGGAAGGAACTTGTTTTGGTGGAACGTGTATGTTCAAAGGTTGTTTTAATCATGCAACAGTCGCGATTAACCCTGCAGAGATCTGAGGAGCAGTTCACCATATTCCTCATAAATCGACCAGAGTTTAAAATTCCAACACAAAGAAAGCGTAAGGTAACGGACGTCTGGCCGAAAAGAGTGAAATCCGGCGGAATTTCCGGCGGCAAGGGAGCAATCCTGGAAATGGAACGTCGTGGACATAGACTAACAAATATTGTACTGAACTTCTGAGCAAATAATACGTTCATAGTAAAAGCATCCCATGGGAAACTCACTCTCAAACTGCTTTTTCATTCTCAGTGACAGATAATAGTGCAAAATACACACAAACTCAAACATCATTTTTATTCTCCAAATATACAGAGCAAAAGCATCATAGATTCACAGACCAGTACAGTTAAAATACAACAAATTTTCTTTTTTCTTTTTTTTTCTTAGATACAGAGCGCCACTGCCTGAAAATAGTGGTTTACCCAGTATAATTTACAAGTTGTCTTTTCATTACAATTATGCTTATGGTTCACTATTTGTACAAACCCTTGATATGATCATCTAAGTTAAGTACTTTTTCAGACCTGGGTCATGTAGTATTTGCAAACTAGTCAGCATTATTTAGAGTGCAGAACAATTGAACCCATCACAGAGAAGTGTACCCATTTGACTTTGAAATGTTTTTCTGGGATTCTTTCAATCTTCTGTGACTTATCGTACACTGTACGATGCAAACCAAACCCCAGTGACTCTTGGTGTGCCCTGCAGGCTAAAGCAAACTCTGAGGATTATTTGCAAATACTATTTAGTTCAGGTCCTTTTCCTTACAGGTGTATGTTATTAAAGTACTAACAAGGTAATGATTGATGATTGGTAGAAAAGAAAATAAGTGAGAGAAAGACAGAAACAGAGTGATAGAAAGCATTTACACAGTAAAGAAAGGGTTATTATGATCAATTCAATGTTTAAAACTGCATATTCTCTCTCTGCATATGTGTTCCATCATGGACAGTATCACTTATCATACAGTGAGGCTTCAAACAGCCTCATGTAAACCACCCTTTGCAGGCATAAGCAAGATATTGGCAGTACTAATGTTCAGCATTTCTTTATCCTTTTTTCCCCCTAGTTTATTCAGACCAAGCAAACATTTTGTGTAGTAAACAAATATAATATTGGCAGTGGGCGGAGATGCCCAAGCAACAAGTCTTTACTTCACACTGCTCATAACCTCTGTCTCTCACCTTTGAAATGTCCTTATCCAATGCACTACAGGCTAGTATTTAGCATCTCTGAATAATAGATTACCCTGCATCCTCAGCCATGTAAGGGTTGCTTTGTTTTATCAGGAAAGGGCAGCAACCCCTTGTTATTGTTCCGGGTCTTTGTGTTTATTCATCTGTTATGCCCTGGCATCTGTGCGGTGCTTGTAGCCAGGCAAACAGGCGCCGCCAGCACCAGAGGTGTCCACAGGTAAGCAGGGCAGACTTTGTACCCATATGGGCTTTGATCCCCAAAGACTGACATGGCACTCGCTTCCTGTGGTACTCTCATGCCCACTGTAGCTGCTGCCATGGGGGGTGGGACAGAAGGCTGGCCTATCAAATATTTATCTGTTTGTTGTGCAGTGTGCAGATTCTCTGGACTGGGAAAATGCATTATGTTTGGATCAGTGCGGGAGCTGCATCAGATAAGTAAAACTGGACCCTTTGGAGAGGAGAGCAAATTTGTTTTGTTTCTAGGGAGAGGCATGCTCAATGTCTGCATTCTAATAAGTTTTGAATAGTGAATGTTTGGATTCTAAAACTGTGGATGTACAATGATGCATAACATATGCAAATGATAAGAAAAATGAAAACTGTCCCCACACCGTAATTGAGTCCTGCCAATATCAAGGTAAGAATTTGATCCTGCACTCATACATGCTGAGAAAAATACATAAAATATTAAAGGAATGAAGGTATAATAACCTCTTACTGCATCTCACTTCAAAGCTGTCCCAGCTAAGCTCAGCTTCTCACCCTATAGCCTCCCGTGTGCTCGTTGTACAGAGTGAGTTTTTCCCCACGTGAGATCTGGGGAAAGAGAAACTGCTCACACAAGCATATCATGGAATTTGTAAGAAACAAGTAAGATTGATGAAATTTCTGGAAGGGAAACAAAGAGAAAATTATTGTCTGTTACACAGTTTTGATGCCATGTGGATTTAAGAAGCTCTAATATAGTGAAATCTGACTGAGGCAGAAAAGAAAAGCCAGGAAAAATTATATACAGAGAAAGACAGCATTAACGATTTATATACAGTCTGCTAAGTGCCAAGCTGGATTATCAGCGTTGAAACAGAGCTTTTTGTCTTAAGCTGTACAATGGGCGCCAATCCATTTGTAAAATTATAGTCCAAACCACTGCCACTCAAGTGGAAAACCCCATTCAAATGCCCTGAATACAATCAAACGTAAAGTGCTTACAACAATAAATTGCTTTTGTTGGAAATGCCTTGCTTGTCTTTTTTTATGGGCTGTTTCAGACACACTTCATCCCAAATGCTATCGATGATACAGAAAAACTACCTAATTAGATAAGATATATTGTAACCTAGTATAGTCACATTTTAGCTTGATTTGACAAAACAGAAGTGACATTGGTTTTGCTCCTCTTTACCCTTCAAATAACTGATCACATAACAATCAAGCTGATTCTATAAAGTATGGATGGAACAGACATTGAAAAACGTATGAGGCTTTTGATGGCTAAAATCGAATGTGATATAATGTATGAATTAACTGAGGCTGATGCTTACTGTAAATGGTTGCTCTTACCAAAGGGTCTGCTTCAACACATCTTAAGGAGTTTTGATCACAACCTTTGTTGGGTTTACATCTTATTTGGTGTGGTTGCATCCAGGTTAGAATACAGATACAATATTTTTGCCCAATTGCTTTACGGTATCTGCACATCTGCATTAGGATTCCTAGTGTTCAAGTGTTTTGCAAGTGTGCAAAAAAGCAGCACTCCCCATTCATTACTTTGTTTTGCCACAAAACATGCATGATGCATGACTACGACACTCTTGACAGAGACTCACTTTGAAATGTTAAGTATAAGCGTTTGTGTAACTGCAAGCTAAATCACTACTGTCTCTACTCTCAACTAAAACAAATACAGTGTCAGTGATTAAATAATAAATCCAATTTCATATATGTCACATATAGTGCAGAACAGAACAAAATAAAAAGTCAGTGTGACACCATCAGCTCCACAGTAGCCAAAAATAAAGCAGATAGCAAAATAAAACACATTTCCTAAAATTGGCTCTTCATGTCCCTTGATGACCGGCACGATCACAGGTAGGTATACAGTCAGGGTGCACTAAGCTCCAGTGTCAACAGTGATATTGACAATAGCAATGGGATAACCACACAAAAAGAAGCTCAGCTAAAATATAATGTTTACATTTCATTCAACAGGTTCCCCTTAAGTATATGGCTGATGATCTGCGGCGTTAGCAGGAGAAACTCACAAGTACAACATACAGTATGTTGCAGTTTGTGAGCTTTTCTGCCGCATGCCTTGGAGCTGGATTTGGTGCGGTAACACCGTGGAGGATGCAGCTCCCCATCAACACAAGAGCTGATAGTGTATGTCTATCTTGCTTAGCCAAAGTTTGTATTGACACAGATCACACAGACCCTCAAGGCAAAGTAGATATGGATGAGAAGAGGCGCTCATGTCTCATTTAGAGTCCTCCATGAGGGAAATCAGAGTCAGAAATCAGATTCTAGAAAAGAAATTACAGTCAGTATGTACACTGATATTCTTTGTGTGTCACAGTAAAATAATGACTCAGGGATTTAAAATGAGATCTCAGCCCCTCTTTATCTGCTCAGCTCTGTGGCCCAGATACTGCTGCGGAAAAAGAAAAGAAAAAGTTGTTCTTTTAAACGTTTGAGACGTCTGTGGGCACATGGAGAAAGTTTTCTTCCACCTACACATGAGACGAGTTTCAACAAGCTTAACATACAGTGTTTGAATGGAAGGTGGGGAGGGGAAAGAGTTATTGCTTTAACAACTGAAAACCACATGCACATTCATTTTTGTGCTTCAAACTACAAGAGAGCAGGAGGACATTGGCTCGCACTCATTATCGTGATGCTCGTGCTTAACAACAATCTGTTTTTCTGAATGACAATCTTCAAAAAGCAAAAATGCTCTTTGCCTGGGGAACTGATTGTCACACAAAGCTTTTGTAGTATTCCTGCCCTCTGCTAACAATTCCACTGCAGAAACAGAGTACTGAATTTTTTTATCCAAAACGTGGGTCTCTGTGTTGGCAAATAACATCTCTGTGGCACAATTATGATTATGGGGCTTAAAAAAAGGAGGTGGTTGATAAGTTAAGCATGAGGGAAATATAAGGCTTCTTGATCCACTTTTCGGGACACTGAGAAGACTGAACAAGTCCCACGGTGTATTAAAACCAACCAGCCCCTGCATCTCCAGGCGTCCAGAGGGAACCGTAACATTGTTACTTTAGGGGCTCCTGGGAGCTGATTCTCAGTTTTACAATCCTGGCTGCTTGTTACACCCCTTCAAACGCTCTCTCACCCTTCTGGTCAGACATGGGTCTGCATGCGCTTCTGGAGCGGCCGGGTGAGGTCTGAGTTTTGTGAGGAGGACTGGGAATAGTGTGAGGAGGAGGAGGCTGATGCCTTGCTGTCTTTGTCGAACTGCACATAGCCGTCCGGCTTACTGTAGCTGCTGACGCTGCTGTCACACTGCGTGTCGATAAAAGAGCTGGAGTCGCTGAGCGAGCCGCGCTGGAACTCCCGCTCGCACAGCTCGATGGAGCTGCTGCCCATGCCCAGCGCGAAGCGTTGGCTGTAATCATAGAGACGGTTGGGACCTGCTCCCAGAGTGGAGTAGATGTTGGTGAAGGACATGCCCGTTGGCACCCGCTGCTTGCCCAGGGTACCTGTGTTGGTGGGGTTCCTCACCTCAGTAGACTGATTTCCAGCCAAGGTAGGCGTGTGGTGCTCCTTAAAGGTATTGACACTGTAGTATCCATTTGTAGGGTCCTATTTAGAACACAGGAAAGAAAGATTATTATTATTGTTATATACTTTTTTTTTCTAGCTGTACGTAATAGCAAATTAGTATAGTAAAAAGAGGGGGAAAATAAAATCATCCCCTCGTTGATATGCATTTACATGTAATCGCCTCAAAGCTCAACAGGAGCCGAGGTCAAACTGGCAGTAATTACCTTTCAAATTTCTGAATAAATAAGAAAAAACAAGCTGCCGCGTACATGAGAAAAAAGAAAAAGAAAAAACAGTGGCGAAGCTTAGTGCTAGGATTTAGTCAGCCCCCACGCTAACCTTAAAATCATGTTTCTCGCTAATTAAGCAGGCCTTGATGATTCATCGTTTGGCATCCAACGTGCCACTGCAAAGTTCACTCACATACCAGCTTTAATTGGACCTAAACGGATTGTACTGTCTGTGATTTCATGTTTGCACTGAAATGGCTTCTGAGGCTACAGCTGTGTCACTTGTTTGTCTGCTAGGCTGCAGGCGTCGTGCTGTTGCTAAGGGTCCAGTTAGGGCATGAGTGTGTGTGTGTGTGTGTGTGTGTGTGTTTTCATATCCTCTTGTGAATGTATGTGAATGTCAAGCATAGTGAGCATGGTGAAAAATCAAAAAGAAAGAATGCTCATAATGTGGAAATGAGAGAGACAATCTGAGAGGATTCTCGTTATGCCTGTATTCATCAGACAGCAGACAGAGAGATTGTTTGCCTCTGGCTTTCCCTTGTCCCTTGTTCAGTCTCTGCTCTCGCCTCATGCACACTGTCATTAACTAGGATCAAAAACATCCGGCCACAGAGAAAGCAGGTAAGCAGGCAAACACAACAGAAGCACACTCCAGGGAATCAATGCCAACATTCGTTAGGACAATGAACAGGTCAGAATTTGTTTTTGTGGCACTGATAAGCTCTGGTATGCTGCAGAGTCTAAACGGACCTATGTCACCTCGTATCAGGTCAGAATCGTCACATCATCTTTGTTAAATATAAACTGCAATGTGCGAACTCATCTACAGTCTTGCTGACAAGAATGCAGGTCTTAGGTGGAATAAACACCTGCTGAAATCATCTGCTGTGCTTGATTTACCAATGCATTTACATTAAAAGCACCAAGGGAGTTATTCTTCATTAACAGTAAACACTTTCACTACATATTGGAATAACTTTCACAGCAACATTAAGTAAATATTGTGATTTTCTCTTGCTTGAGAAAAGTTTGTGGAAACAAATTGCAGGAAGGTTGTTTCAATGTTTTATTTTTTATTTTTATTTAAGGACAAACCATGGCGTATTTCTGCTTAAATTTAATTTAACTTTTGGTTAATGTTTGATATAATATGGCACTATGAATATTACTATACATTGTAACTTTATAGTAAATCTGAAAGTGTTTTTTTTCAGATATTTGATAAAAATAAGATATAATTTTTTTTATATATATACTGTATATATTGATGTATATGAGCGAAGCAACAACAATATTCACTTTTTTACTAATAATCTATACTAGTGCTGTCAGTTAAACGCGTTATTAATGGTGTTAACGCAAACCCATTTTGTAGTTTTGTAGTACCCATTTTTAGAAAAACTACAACACCACACCGGATCTAGCTAGACCAGAAAACAAAACAACAGGCATTTTGTTTGTATATTCCAAATTGAGTATTGAAAAATAGTACACTACATCACTAAAATGGGTTAGAAAAGCTGCAGAGAGCAAAATGAGTGTACCTTATAAATATCCAACGCTTCTACTATACTTTAAAACAGTCCAATCTCATCTATATGGTACATGTAACACTTTAAGTTACCTAAATAACAGCTTGAGGGCCAACCAGCCTCTGATTTCTTGAACCACCTTTGATGAGACTAATTAATAGAAATCCGACCTCTAAAAGTAATTTTGCCTCTGGTTTTATCCTTGGAAAATCATGTGTAGCAAGAGAGGAATTAATGCTTTTCTGCTATTTTGGTCCCAGAATTAAAGACCACCCTCTACCCCAAAGGCTCTCACCACCTTTTACTCAGCCTAATGCTGTCGTTGTCCATGAGTCGTACCTTAATGTGCTGATACTCCTTCTCTTCCTCTTGTAAGACCTCCAGCTGCTTCAGAACAGACTCCTGCTGGAATTCTCCTCGTTCAACCTGCAGAATAATCAAGAAAAGTATATAAAAAGAGTCTGTGTAGTTTCCGAAACTCTTCCACTCGGAGTGAAACAACATTTAGATGGAAGGATTTCACTTTCATCACTTGTTCTTTAATATCAGTCAGACATGTTTCACCTTCACTCAGGGCTGGCAAGGAGCATTAATAATGTATCCTTGAATATCTTTAATTTATCTTAACAGAATGCAGATTTGTAAGGTAGCTAAGCTCATTTCCCTGCACTAACATCAAGTATCGACTGTATTAAGTATTTCTGAAAGAAAATGTAAAACCTCACACTGCAAATAGCATAGCCCTGGAGCAACTGCATGGTAACCACAACACTGGTACAGTTCCAAAGAGGAAACAGTTATTTGTATGTCTAGAAGGCATGTAGATAAAGAATTACACCCACTGTAGGATTACCCAGTATGCATCAGCATCTGCATAGTTACAATATATTGGGGTCTGATCTGCTCATAGGGCTTGTAGCATAATATTGATAAATATAGCCCCTAAGCCTAGACTTCAACACATATACACTCTAAATGCCTGTCTATTCTTCCATTACTCATAAAATAATGTATTCCACAGGAAATAGCAATGGAAAATGAAAAGTCCATTCATTATGTTAATGTCAGCTTAAGAAGGACACAAATATATAAAACATTTTGAGATTTTATTTCTGAAAACAGGAACAAGAAGTAGAAAATAATATGTTGCGACACTCACACTCACCATCAGTTGCTTCATGGAGGTGTGTTCTTCGTTTTCTCGTGCTGCATTGTGGTCTTTGTGTACAATCTCCACCCGGATGTCATTTTTTGCTGACACAACTCCGTTCAGATCTGCCAGAAACAGATGACACAGATATCTCAATAAGTTGGATAAACAGCATTCTGTATTTGTTGCTATTACAATTTCCCCTCAGTGCAGTTTGGATTTTTACAGAATTTAACAAAGATCCCTGGGTTTTTTGTTTTTGAGAGCTACCCCATTTCCCGAAATACAATACCACGCATTATTAATCATTTGTTTCCTGCCAACACAAAATTATCTTTTTCTGCATACATATGCATTCTCACACAGCCTTCCGCAGTGGCTCATTCTGCTTGGGACATTGCTGATGATACTGTCATATAACAAAGTCTTACTTTCTGTCTTAATTTTGCTTGCAAGTTCTCTCTGGTGAGCACAGATGGAGACGGGCAGTGAGGGCATAACCAGGTGCGCTTCCTCTGTAGTATACAGACAATAGACATGCTGAAGGGACCAGTAGCACAAATTGGTTCTTGGATAGAAACAGTGGCTGACTGTCTCTAACCTGAGTCACTTGGTACATGGGTGGGTGGCAGTGAACATAGCGCAGGATGTAAATAGCCACAAAAGTGAATGTAGCCAGACTGAGATTGCATGAAATGAGCCCTTATTACAATCTGGCCATCTCTGAACCACAAAAAGATGTCCATCTCAAAAAGTGATTTAATCTTGTATTCGGTAATTTTTTTTTTTAATGTATGCCCCATTTTTAAGAAACCTCAAGTCAAATATTGCAGACAACCAACATCTTGCAAGCAGATTTTTGAAAACAGTCGCTACTTTGAATAGATGGACATTTTTTTTCTAGTGTGCTTGGGGGGGCGATACAGTACTTTGGCATGCATGCTTCAGTGGATGTGACAGGGGAAGAGGAGACGTACTTCTCTGGGAGCGGGTGCAACAGAATGCTCCAATGGTGCCCATGAGGACAATGAGGGCCACGAAAGCTCCCACAGCAATGCCGATGATCACCGCCACTGGGAGAGATTCTGCAGAGAGCAACAAAGAGAAATGTCCTTCTACGATAACACACGACAAACATCTTAAATGTACATTACATCCAATATAGGGTACATGACAGCGAGTACAGAACAGGACACAGTCATAATGTAGAGGCCACTTTTCACACATGCACCAGTTATCCTCATTGCACAATTGTTGTTGTATGTTTAATGGCGTGTAGTTTAAGTGTGTTGTATGTTTAATGTTTGATAACTTGTGGTGTCATGGTTGTATTTTAATGTTTTGGAGAAGCCAAAGATAAATTTCCACTAAGGTGGATAATAAAGTCTTATCTAATATAATCCTCTTCTCTGCCTTTTTTCTGTCTCTGCAACAAGCAGTAACTAAGGGAAGATATGCTATATTTCATCCCTCTAAGTGACTTTCACATTATCCCTGAGGCACAAGGCTACGAAATAAAATTTTAAAGGCACAGTGCCAGAGTAAAATAATTCAATTGTGTCCTGAAATTTAAAAGAAAAATAATTACTAAACCTTATGTTATCAGTATGGGTAAACATTTTCCTACTAATATTGTCTCATTAGCCTACTGTCTAATAACTTTTAATTTACACTAATTTAGGTTAATAGAAGCCTTTTACAGAGGGCTTTTATTTTCACTGAGTAGAGTGCAAGATTGTGTGCATTAGTTTAAGCATAATCATGTTTGTGTGTTTCTGCAAGTATGTTATGGTGCATTTGTGACAAGGAAAAGATTAAACCTGCATCTATGTGCTGCTCTAACATTAAAGGTTCTCATTAAAGCACACTTTAATGACCTGAGTTACCAGCTAACGTTTATGACCTTCTTGCATTTTAAACAAATGGAAAACAACTCAAGTGCTTTTCCTACACCATTAAAGCCTATTTATTGCCTTCATTGATCAATGTCACTTTCACATAAGCAGTTTATAATTTATCATTTGCAATAAGTGGATAGAAAACAGAGCTTCCCCTACGCTGGAGGGCGAAAAGGTCAATAGATAGAAAGTATTAATTTGTTAAGCAATAGAAATAGAGAATGTTTTAAGTCTCTCTTTTACATAAAGAAAGCAGGAAGTGCAGTGCAGTGCATTTTTATATTCAGTGTGCAGTGTATGCTAAGGGTCACCAGTTAAAATTACCAGGGAGTGGACTTTATGTTAACCCAGAAAACTAATTTGTTGTTTATCATCACATTTACTGTACATCAAACATTTCAGAATATATGCCATGCAGTGTAACTTTGCATTACCAACTGGCAGTTCCAAGTTGGTAAAAGTTTAATTTTGAAGAACTTTATTCTGATAGAATTTTTAAATATCTCAAATGGTGTTTATGTAGCCTACTTATACGTAGCTGCTGCATCAAAGTAAAAATGTATATATTTTACTTAAAACTGTGCTTATAGATTAGACACAACTAAAATGTGTTGTTTATATTTGTTATTGTGCATCAACATTATTCTTAGATGACCACTTTGTCGTGAAATCCTGCCTCATGCATACTTACACACGTACACAAAAGCTCATTCACACACAAACACACTAACCCGATCACACATGCTAAACTGTACAGTCACACGCTCACAGACTTTTGTCCCCATCTACAATCAATCACTATCTGGAAAACCACAGTCACGTGATTTGAAGAAGAGGAAGGTGGAACCTGTCGAACCTTTGCTCCCACCTTGTTCCTTAAGGCGTATGATCTCGGTGTCCGAGCCAAAGCTGTTCCACGCGGTGCAGTTGTAGATGGTCTGGAAGTCAGCTGGGACAATGTTACTCATGGTCAGTGTGGAGATTACTCCTTCTTCTGTGGTGACGGTCTCCACGGTGTAGCGGCCGGACGTTCCAGACTCCAGCACCGTTTCCTTCCATGACCAGGCCTGAGAAAAGACAGAGGGTATAGAGAGCATGGATGTATTAGGTGATATGTGTTGTGTGACGTTTATGACCATTACTGGCGCTTTAGAGCATTGTTTTGATGCGTATGTCCCTGTTTTGTTTGTATCTTGTGTGTTACATATAAGTGCACAAGGACACATATGCAAATGCATTTAAAAATCAGAAATATCAACCTCATGATGGCACTGGAGGAAAGTTTTGCGGGTCAATAAGCATTGGTGACCCGCAAACATTTCCTCCAGTGCCAACCATGAGGTTCTGGTTTTGAGTGAAATATTTCAACAATTTGGTACAGACATCGCTGTGCCGAAGTACAGCCTCACAGAGATGATAGCATGACTCTTGTTATGAAGTATGACACACATTCAATGTACTTAGGCATTACGGATACACACAATGGCTTTTGGCGATAATTATTGAATAGAAAAAAAACAACCTATACTGTATGTTTCCAATAAAACCTTCTTTGGTAAGGTTCTCTAGATGATTTTGAAAAGCTACAGCCAGGAAGCTTGCTCATTTGTAAAAGGCTAACGAGATATCTGAATCTAATCAGTGACCAGAACAGAAAGCTGTTAAACTTTGACCCTGATAACCAGGGGCGGTTCTACATTGAATTACACCCAGGGCGAGACCCCCCGCAAAACAAATGTAGTGTAGGCCTATATTTATTTTAAGTTCTGATAACTTATACTGTCATATTTTGTGCAGAATTGTGTTCATTATCTTTTGAAAATGTTGGAGGTGGAGATTGTGCAACTTAAAAAGTGTGTTTCCTGTTGTAATTGCAATAGTTAAATAACTGGATTCTCTTAAGTGTGTTTTTCAAATGTTCTAATGAAAGATTTGTGCAATTGAGAAATATAATTTTCTCTTTCACTTATGTTGTTATAATATATTAGGGCTGTCAAAATAAAGCGTTCATTTTGATTAATTAATCTGAGAAAAAATAACATTATAAAAAATAACGCAGATTAATCCATTCCATATCGACGTTTGACCCGGAGCCGTTCTAGCCACCATTGGACTGTAAAATGAAGGAGGGAGACGATAATGTGCTGCCTGGATCATTAATTGGAACATTTACTTGTAAAAATCTTCTTCCTGCCAACCCTGGCTACCGAAATCTGGTTCCACTGATATGTCTGCGCTTCTCTCTGATGCTCTGAAACAGACGTTACAGGCAACACAAACACCGCTGCACGTGATGCTAGTTAACACTATACTCAACAGCAGCTAACGTTAGTCTACTGCTAGCTAGTAGCTGGATTAAACACGGTTAACATGCTGACAGCTAACGCTAAACGGTGTAAAGTTTGACTGTGTTTTACTGTAGAGGATTCAACACCGGTATGTAACAATCTGCAGCTGCCGTCGGAGAAACAACAGCTGAACACGGTTCAGTTTCATTGAACCGTGTTCAATGAAACTGGTAAACTACAGCCTCGTGGTGCATTTGAAGTTATTGTAAATGTCCTTTACCATCTGGTGGTTGTTTTTGTCATTCAACAGCAATTTACTAGTTAAATAAGTTATTGTTATATTATTATTAAACATTTAATTTTGACCATATGGCCTTAGCAATATACAAGCCGTTCTTTAATGTCACCAACTGTTGTTTAGTACCCTTTTCTTTCTTTTCTTTTTTTACAAATGTGAAAACACACTAAAGAGAATCTAACTGTTACACTATTGCACTAAGAACAGAAAACACAAACTAAAACCTGACCTTTCTGGCCTTGATGCAAAATCATCAATGATGTTATTGTATGAAATCTGCTCCCCTACTGAATGCTCACGGGCGCACGCCCTTTAAAAAAAAAACACACACACGCCTATCAACTCGATAATAAAGCCGTAAAGTAGGCAAGGCTCTTTCAACTCAGGATAGGATAGGATTGAGATGAAAAGTTTAACTGACACATAACAGCGATCAGCTTCGTGGGTGCTCAGCATTTGCGGAGCACCAACGGTATCGGCACCTATGCCCGTTTGACCCAGAGGTGAACTATCCCCTTTCCCATTCTCACACAGATTCTCTGTGCCGTGTGCGTACGGCACCTTCTCAGCAAGCAGGGGCGCAAATTTGCCAATTCCCCACACGGTGAAATGATAGATAATACAGTAGAAAACCGCTTCGAGGATTTTTTTTTTTTTAAGTAGGCTACTCGTGCCGCCCCCCATGAGTCATAAAAAAATGCGCCCCGGGCGGCTGCCCGTTTCGCCCGTGCCAAAAACCGACACTGCTGATAACAACTACCATATGTTATGGCAAGGACGGAACAAGGGACTTGTAGTAGTGTTAAAGCTGACCAAGCCAACACATGTATGTGCTTTATACAACCACTGTTTATCAGTGAATCCTCCTTCCAGTGGGTTGATGGGTTCATTGGAAGGTGTTTAATGAAATGGTGCAAACCCGCAATCATTATTTGATTTCTAGGTGAAATCACATAATCATCAGAGAACATATACGTCATATAGCTATGTTCTTTGATCATTCTTGAACTATGGCAGGCAGCTTTACTGTTTCTACAGTACACATCTCCATGGGAACACCCAATGACCATGAAAAGATGAACGTAATGCTCTACAATAATAAAGGGAAAGTTATGTTTTATTCTTGTAAAAGGTGGTATGAGTCAATGCACAGACATCATTTTGTTTGATGATTATATTTCAGTGGTTCAGAGGAAAGTATCAAAGAGAAATTAATCAGTGGGTATGCACTAAATATGTTATATTCTAAATTGTGAATGGTAAAACACTTTGTTTTTGGTTAAAAATGTTGTGGTTAAAAATGTTTTGTCTACTAGCCATTTGCTGCTGTTCATGTCTGTTTTACAAGTTGCTAGCTCACTGAGATATCTCCGGCAGCTGTAGGCCGAGCTTATGTTTAATGGATAATTGCAAATTGTTTGTACTGTAGGCAGATCTCTTCTCACCGCAGTGTTTAAATTACTGTGCTTTTTGGATTTGGCTGTTGGGAGACTGCAAGAAACCATTTGTTGAGCACTAATTGCTTTAAACTGGAATATAATAAGGTAGGGCAAGAAATACTGTATATTATTTTGAATACAGTAAATAATCATGATGGCAAAAGGGAGTAGCTTAAAATTGTTCCTTAATAAAAAATAAAGATTACACCTTAATAACAATAACACAACTTTTAATTTATTTGAATTAATTTTTAATTAAAATAAATTGACTTACTGTCAACTGTGATGGCACATTGGCATATGCATGTGGTGGTATTTGGGATTTGTCTGCCAAATAAGTGCCTGTCTTATTCGTTAGAGTAACACAACATACTAAGTCTAACTGTGAGAAATGTTAAGCATTTTTATTATCATAAATTACTCTATTATGTAATTCATACATTAAAATTAATTTCAAATCAATTAACATTTGAGGTCTCTCTGACAGACAGCAACTCACACAGAATATCTTGAAGAAATGCGTTTTGAAATAATAGCAAAACAAAATGTCAAAAAACCGAGGGGGCTTGCAATTTTTGCAGGGCATAATGGGTATGAGGAAGTGATGGGTATGACACATGATGGAAAAATGTGAAGTGGCGTGATGTAGAAAAAAAAAGATATTTGCATATACTGGATTTATTTATGCAGTGCTATGATAATGTAACACATGCCATTTAGTGGCTGCCTTTGTTCAGACTGCATTTGTTTTGGATGACTTTGGTGAGAATTACATGTTTGCTTTTGCAGATTTTCTAACTAACAAACGAGGAAATTCATTATACAGTATGTACTGGATAAAAAGCAAGAAAGATAAATTGGTACTCAGAGGAAAAACAACACATTCAACTTAAAACTTACAATAATAGGCAGGTGGCTAAACAGAGTTGTGAAATGCAGTTTTACAGTGTTACAATTTTGCCATATAAAATGTCTAACGTTGCAGCAGAACGTAGAGAGCTTTCCTTGCCCTTATTCTTATAATCTTGTGTGGAGTTCCTCATTATCACGGTAGAGGATGTTGTATGTTAAAAAGACTTTTTTTTATATTTGGCCATATACATGGAATTTACTTTACATGACATAACAACATCTCAGGTTTCATATTGGTAATTTCTATAATTTCTATAGAAGGAGTCTGTCTGTCTGTCTGTCTGTCTGTCCGACAACCGTTCATCCAATCAACGTCACACTTGGCGGGTGTATTGCTGAGGACCCACGGAAGTGAAGTGTTCAGTGTGAGCTCTTGAGATATACGAGACAAATGTATTAGTAGTGGGTTATGTACAAACTGTGTAGTGTATTGAGAGGGGACCCCAGTTAACTGTTACACTGCCAAATGGCATTCTGGGTATTGCTCGCTCTCCGTCACTCGCTACAGTAAATTCAAGATCAGATGAATAAGGAGAGACCGGAGACATTTCAAGCATCCTCTATGTAACTTTTGGAATTAATTCTTTTGTTCCTGGATATAGCCTGGTCCCAAATAGCTATAGCTGTTAACAAATGATGCATATACTCTAGCATTGCTAGGGGACACACCTATGTCATGGCAAGTGTATTGCTCAGTACCCAAGGAAGCACAGTGTTGTGTGTGAAGTTGTTTGGATGAGCAGTTCTTGAGAAAGCTGCAAGCAGCAATACCGTAGGCCAAGCAATTGACCCAATTCCCAACAGGCACGTTTTCAATGGGCACTGCAATAGTGAAGCAAAAGAAAGGTAGGCTGGACTGTTACTTAAATAAATAGTTTTGAAACAATGATAAACATTGAAGACCCAGCAACCCGGCCTCCGCAGGCACCCCTCTCAAATAAACCTGATATTAATTATGTTGCATCAATATAATAAAAACACACATTAGATGACAAAGTATGGCAATTAACCACATGCATTTCCAAACACCCTCACACACAAATTAATAATAAGCGCAAACATGAGCTCAGAGAGTAGGCTGTTTATATAAGGTCCATAAATCTTAATGGGATCAGTGCTAACAGAGCATGCGTGTGCATCAAATGAGAAATTGAGGGGGTTTAAACTATATTTTCATGCCCACCTTTTCATATGAACACAAATGATGATAGCTAATGCTATTCTTCAACTTATCTAAACTCATGTGTGCTACCCATGTGTAATTAACAGATCAATAGTGCATTCAGGCATTATATTAATAGTTCAGTGAGGCATTTTATTTCAGACAAATATATGAAAGAGTGTGGTCATTATTCTATCTAATTTGCATCATTCAAGTACCATTAGATTCATAAAATATCTATTCAAGGTTATAGTTATTATCAGGGGTTAAAGTGGGATCTGGCAGGTAGGTAACCGTTAGGCTACCGACAACGTACTCTTCACCTGTTCAACTGACTTTACCAGATAGTATGGGACTGTCCTGCTATCATAACAGACATGAACTGATGCACTATTTATGATGATTTATTTATTATAGGTTTTTAGATTTTATTCTAGCTAAAATACTTATTTATTTATTGTGTATACTGCTGAGTCTGGGTAACACATTTTGTTCCTTCATGTTTTTAACATGCTTGAATGACAATAAACTATCTGAATCTTAACTAACCACAGACACTTGCCTTGTTCATGGACTGCAGTGCACTGCTGAGAATGAATAGGGGAAACACTGGAATGGATATTTGGTGTTATTTTTAAACAAACAGGAAACACTGATGTATGAAACTACCAATCAGATTAATTTACTTAATAATGCATGGTGCCGGAACGCTGTTCCAGATCATTCTGGCCACTTTAACCCCTGGTTCTTACGTGTCTTTGCAATAAAACCAGGCTGTTGATTCAAGGATGAGATTAGAAAAAACAAAATAGTCCAATGTACTTACGATGCGGTCTGGAGGAGGTGTACTTCGAATGAAGCATTTGATTTGTCCTTTTTCTCCATGTAAAGCTTGCTGAGTCTGTGTACTGGAGATAGTAGGTGGCCCTGAAAAAGAATGACCATAAAAAAAGTTTGAAGATAAGTTGCAGAAATTAAAACATAAATAATTAAATACATTTTCAGTTTCATATGACATATTATGGGGTCATATGACAATTCTGCTCAATCAAGGTTTTGTGGCACATCCTAATTGCTCTCCTGTTCCAAGCAGTAACACCTGAAGTGTTCAGTAATTTGGGACTCCTGGGGAAGATTGTATTGCAGCTCGATATAAACATGCCTCATCCCTCTGTACAATCTACCCAAGGACACAGCAGGACTGAACGAAGGGCATGAGTGGGGGCTCAGACCTCATTCTGGATCAAGAAATTGTTGATTCATTGCTGGCTAGATTTCTCCCATGGAGATAAACGTCACTGGAGAGTGCTATAGCAGTTCTTTGGAGCGTAATCAGCACTACACAGATGGAAAGAGAAAAATGCCATTGTGGGGAGATAACACACTTGTCGCAGTGTATCACCTCAATCAAATTGCTTGCAGCAGATTTGACCATGAACCAAAAGGTTGGTAAAAACACATATAAACATTAAGCCTTAGCTCTCTATAAATACACAATTGAAATTTTAAAAGAGAACATCCATCAAGCAACTGTATGACAAAATACAGTATGTTTTATTTCATATTGTAATTTATGGCTGTACTGAATTCTTCAAAGCTTTATTCATAATGTCAGGCACGGATTGGCTAATCAGGAGCACCGGGGGAATTTACGGTGGTCCATTTTTTTGTACGCGAGGGCTGGCGTTCAGTTATGGTACTGGGTTAAAAACATATAGTTAAAATATATCATTGATGCTGTCCTTAGGCTCCCTGCACTTGCAGCCCACTCTTTTATTGATTTATTCTTGCAGCCCACTTGCAGAATGCAGTCTGGTTATTATGACGTGCCGTGTTTTGACTCCTCCGACAACACCCTGCTCAAAAAACAACCAAACCGTCACCTCGTACACTTCAGTCAGTGGTGCTTGTTAGGATGCGATCGCGCCATGTGAGCACTAAAAAAGCTATACAAATGGATAATAGAAAGTGCAAAGGCGGTGCTGAAAAGGCGAGAAGCTCTAGAAAGCGACTTGGCCACTGAAGACTTAGCAACTTTTTCATTAAAACCCGCTAGAGTGAACGCCAAATAAAGACCATGAGACGGGTAAGCTAAGCTAGTTACAAGCAGCGCCAGATGATATAGGGAGTGCAAAATATAATACAACGTTGCCTGCAAACCACCGTTCATGTTTATGAATCAAACTTTTTCTTGTAGCTCCTCAGCAATAGCCACTAGTCCAGTTTGCTGCTAACAGTGACAATGAAGAGCTAAGCAGAAGTCCTGAGAACTCCAGAGTAGGCAGGTAGGATTGCTCATTGAGTGAATATTATAAGAAATAGAATTAATATAAATGAAGAGTATGGTGTAGACCTGCTCTATATGAAAAATACCCAGGGATAATCAATAATGCCAGACAATTCACACTAATGAAACTGACTTGACTTGATCAGAAAGCTTTGTAAAAAGGGGAGCTTTGTGCTGAGAATTATGACAATTTTGATGTTGTGTCAGAAGGATAGCAGTGTGAAAGGGATAGCTGCTGTCAGTGTGGAAGGCATATCTACTATAAGCTGATGCACCAGTGTGTAAACCAGCAAACATGATCAGATTAGTTACAATATAACCAAATGTTAGTGACCCATAATTACTTGTATCATCGAAAGTACAGTAGGATAGTAAATACATATACAAAGCTCAGGACTGAAAGGGAATAGGATGAAAGTAATATGAAATATAAAAAAAATGTTTTAATTCTTTTATTTCATTTCATGGTTTGGATATATCATAGATAGATTCTGATATTGATGAAAACCATTGTATTGTTGTGAAGATGTTGTGAAACACTTAGGCTACTGTGTTTGCACTGAATTGGAAATTATTAACACTAATATTATTAGTATTATACTTTTTGTAAATGTAGGTTCCAGTGGTGGTGTATGATTGTTTCCAACTTGTGTGATCCAAACATTTCAAATATAGCATTGTTTCTGTCCTACCATGATGTGGCTATAAACCTAAAGGCGCAATTATTATTTCATCATTATTTTATACCCTTATTGGATTAACCTGCTGCCTGAATGTATTTATGTTGATGTAATTTACGAATTATATTAATTAAAGAAAGTTGATTTAATAAAAAGGAGACTAACTCATTGAATCACTTTATTCTAATTGAGTTCCATTTTTCTTAGAGTGTTGACGTCTTAAAATATGATGACAGACATTTCAAGCTAACATCAACAGAAGCTTTAAACATGACATTCAGTTTTGTCTTATTCATTGTTCACATGTTCAACTGTAAATACAACTCTTACAACCTCTAAAAGATGTTCTGTAAAATTCAGGTTTCTCCCATAATAAGTTTGATTAAATGGAATGGCTTTATTGGAATGTAAACATGCTTAGTTCAGGCAACACGAGCTGCAGGGATTGACATCGAGCCAGCATGTGTTAAACCTTGGTCAGGCTACAAGATCTTGGCTGACAAGGGCAGCTCAGCCTAAACGACTGGTCTGCTTGCCATCTGGTCTGAAGGCTGTTCACACCAGGTGACAGCACTAATATGAAGACAAGAAGTCACTCATGACCCAATTCTGTCTTTCAAGTCTATTTCTCTTTGGTCCTGAAGAGCTCACTGTAAGTAAAAGTACAGCGGAAACGGTTAACATTTATCTTAGTTATATATTTAAATAGATGCAATTACAGTAGAAGAATAAAACTGTGTATGTGATAAAAGCATAGTTCATATTCAGTAAAATGAAATAGTACTGCAGTTTGCCAAGAATGTTATGAAGATGGTAATCATGCCGATTTAAACTTCATGAAAATCTACACTATCATCAATATTTTTGATTCTTTTCTGTTTCATTTATTTTTCTGGTCTTCTTAGATGTATTTTGTGTTTGTCTTATGCTGTTTAAATGTAAATTTTTTTAAGTACAGTGTTTTGAATTTTTCTCCACCCAACAAGACCCAGCCCGACAAAAACAATTGTGTCTGAAATAATCATATGGGCTTCAATCAGTATCCTTGAGCTTGTTCACATTACAAGATCTCCACATCCTGAATGATTTTCTTTTGGTGAAATTTCTTCTGAGCCCTTAAGACGTATCACAGAAATAATTCAATTAAAAATGATACACAAACAAACTGACATAATCACTTTCATCCACCTCTATTTCTTTAGATGTACAAGCTGTGTTTCTAAGGAGATGTTCCCACATAAATTACAATTAAGGAAATGTTTTCATCTTATCCTTTTTATGATGAAAAGGCCTTAAAAAAGAAGCTGTTCAAATCAAACATTAAGCATGTCTCGTGTGATGGTTAAGGTTAAAAATGTGGGTTTGAGGGGGTGGCAAGTGAAGCAGCTTCTTGATTATTGAGACAACTCGCTTATCCGCCAACTTCCCTCAAACTCCTGCTCCCTGCCATCTCTCTGACGATACATAATTGCAGTTTATTACCTGTCTCTTATTAAAATGAATTTGCATTTTAATGAGACTTTGCCAGATGGTGTCTTTGTATGATACTGGAGGCTGCTGCAGAATCAATGCTGCACACAAATTTAAGAAAAATTTATTAAAAGCTGCTCCCCTTCTTTCACTGGTTTGTGAACATGGAGTAGTCTCGCTTTGCCAGACCCTCCTCCAAAGCACACTAAAGGAGGGTCTGGCTACTCCACATAGCATTCGGGGATGGGAGGAAAACGTGCTCTGGTTTAATTGTATTTCTTTAAACCAATCAGAATCGTCATGGGCGGTGGTGAGCTTCGAGAGAGAAAACTCAGATTGGACAGATAGTCTAGCTAGCTGTCTGGATTTACCCTGCAGAGATCTGAGGAGCAGTTAACCATAGTCCTCATTAATCCACCGAATTTAAAATTCCAACACAAAGAAAGCGGAAGGAAATGGAAAATACATGCATCTGGTGGAATATCCTGCGGCACCAGAGCAATCCCGGAAGTGTAACATCAAAGATATAGACTAACAACATGTGTTATAGTTCATACAAGGACATTTGTATGTGCAGTGTGCATGTATTAACCTGTGTTAGGGACATGAAACATAAGTATTTGGTATAAGCTAAGGCAACACACAGCAAGATCAATTGCTTGCAGGCTGTTAAAGGTCGGTGGAAGTGGCAGGGGAGGATCTATTCTATGGATCAGAGCTGCAAATGAGGAATATAATTAGATAGCTTTATCTCACTGGCTCAGCCTTGGTTAAAAGTATGTGTGTGTGTGTGTGTGTGTGTGTGTGTGTGTGTGTGTGTGTGTGTGTGTGTGTGTGTGTGTGTGTGTGTGTGTGTGTGTGTGTGCCTGTGTGTGTGTGTGAGTGAGTACATGTTTGGTAGCGGGGAGGTGGGTGGCACTACAACATCAATGTTAGCAGCAGGGGAGGTAATCAAAATCTCACAAAATGGGCACAAAATCTCTCTCTTACACATGAGTCATTTGAGGAGGTGTTAACTCCGGAGTGGACATTGCAATCTGATTACACAATATCGGTGTGGGTGTCAAAAGGCCAGGGCTTACATTTCCTTCCCAAACTCAGGCATCCGCTTTGAACAAAAGCTTGACATTTCCTCGCTAACTCAGTGCCGCTCTTTTGATTTCTCTGTTTTCCTTTGTGATAAAAGAGAGCACAAAACTGCTACAGGGCAACTGAAACAGAAGAAAAATGTCTGGTATGGTCACTGGTGGCAACATTTTCCTCTGGGAGGAATCCAGGGTGAGGACATCCTGTATATATATATATATATATATATATATATATATACAATATATCAATATATATATACCGGAGCAATCAGCCTTGGTTAAAAGTATGTGTGTGTGTGTGTGTGTGTGTGTGTGTGTGTGTGTGTATATATGTATATATATATATGTGTATGTATATATATATATATATATATTTTGAGTTGTCAACCAGTCAGCTCTTATTTTTAATATTTGAACAATATTATATTTCATATACCAACTTGGTTTTTGATGTACAACTAGAGATGTAAATACATGAATCCACAAATAGTGGAATCATGATTTTCATAAGAGTATTGCATATTATTGTTATTAACTCTATACTTCAAGTCTTTTAGTCATTTCACACACTCCACCCGCTGTAATGTGTCCACACATTGGTTAGTGAGAGTGAGTTTGTTATTAAGTGGCTTGTTATCTACATTGCTTGTCTATATATCTAAATGTTAGACTGGGGGAGAACCATTACTGCTTATATTAGGGTAATCTTCCTGCTGTTCAACTATGCTATATACATTGATAGTAGCGATTTGGCGTGGATGTGGAGCCACTATCACAAATAATGTAATCTTCATCCCTAATTGGTCAACTGAGGCAGCCATCACATTCCTACCCTGAATGCTCTGACAGCCTCACCACATTTGCCTTGCTTTGGCTGAATACATCTTTACAACAGGGACGAGGCTGTATTTTCTCCCCATCTCTTTTCCTGCATGCAGTGTGAGCTATACTGTCTCGGATTCACACTGTAAAAAAAATACATTTACAGTAATAACTCAGTACAGATGACACAGGCCAGACACATGAATAATTTTATTATCTAGCCAAAATTAGTGCTTTATCCAAATGTACAACTTTAGAAGGGTGCTGAAAGCATGATTTAAAGTAGTATTTCCATTAGTCTTTGTGGTATGGTCACATTAACAGAAAGCATCTGCCTCAAAAATAATTCCATTATGCTTGCATTATGCTTACAACTAAAAAGAAACAATAGTCTTTAAGGGATTAGCCAATGCAACGTCAACACAAGAGCATGCAAAGACACAACAATATCATAAAGGAAAATGAGCGCAGAAAAAGCACATTGACAAAAATCCTTAATAATATTAATGTGTGAAAAAAAAAATTTGGCCTATGGTTTTATATCAGTTAACAGGCATATTCTCTTTTTTATTCATCTGTATTGCAATTATATCTGTGATGTGAGTTCCTAATTATTTGACCAGATGAAGATCCAGGTTGAAACCCATTGATTATTATCAGTGGAAACTGACCTCTAATGTGCTGGCTGTTTATTTCTAGACTTCCTTTCCACTTCATTTGATGTACCAAGGAGGATTTCTCAAGCATTATGCCCTTCCTGAACAGACATAGGCCACCTTGGAGCTGCTGACCTCAAAGCTATTGTGCTCCAGAAACCTTATAAGCCTGTGTGACTGTGAACAAGCATAAACTTCAGTATGAGCCATCGTGTTAGGAAAAAACCCACATCTAGCTTTTTTAAACATAGTACAGGAATACATTAAAGATATTTTCACACTAAAAAATAGTGTCTGAGCTGAGTAGAGACAGTGCAAGTGACAGCAGGTACATGCAAATGGAAAAGTGAGTTCAAAGTCTTCCAGGAAGTCTTGCAGATCATATCTTACTATACTTAAATTAAGCCGGTCACCTTCACTAATTTGCACTGTTCTTTTTTATACAGTGTCATTGACAGTTTCAAAAAAAGCTGGGATGCTAATTAACCAGGCACATAAAGGCTGTTGAGAAAGAGAAACAGCAGGGAAAAAAAGATCTATAACTCTGTGGGATATTGAGGAATTCTCCAGCCCTCCCTCTCCCTTACTGTGATAATGGGCTTTCTCTACCTAGGCTGCCCAAGTACTGTATGTGTGTCATTATACATACTGCTTTGCCCATCACAAACTGTTGTACAGATAGACTCACACTTGTGAATATATATTAAGTAATATGTATTGCATGGATATATGGTCCTTTAGTGTACACAAGCTAAATCCTTTTAACCATGTTAGATAACTTCTGTAATTCTAACTTCTGCAGGACTGTGGTAGAAGCCATGCATATATGTCGTACGCTATATAAATAATCACACGCATGGATGTGCACGGCCCTCTTTCATACATGTAGCCACTTGACGGCCGCATGAAAAAAATCTGTGGAGCTTTTCCATTCTGAAAATATTTGACTGGAGTAAGCAATATGTATCCATTAGCGACTTAAACACAAACTGCCTCCCCTGCTAGCTGTTTGATTATAATTAAATTACATTCTTCCCCAGGGAAAGCAGGAATCCTCATGTCTATGTGTTATGCCACAGTGGGAGCTAGTCACACACAACGGCAGAGAAGAGAAAGACAGAGGGAATGACAAATTCTAAACACATGTAATTTAAATGATTAAGGCATTAAGGAATCGGGGGATAACTGCAGGGAAAACAAACAGCAAAGAAACATTTAAATGTGCAGCAGACATTGTCGCATCGCGAATGCTCTGAATATGCACAGCCTATATTTATCTCCTGTATCATGGTTGTCCTCAGCAAAAGCTTGTTAATCTGTTATGTTAGTTACTACCAGTCAGAAACAATTGAGTCCTGCTGACTATCAGTGATGTAGAGCTTATAGGCTGATGAGATGTAAGGAACGCTCACATTCATCTGCAGTTTAGACAGTAGCATAGACCAATAAATGAATCTCGGGAAAGAGGTCCCCCCACACACACACACACACACTTCCAACACACCACTACTTCAACCGCAGTGTTTGCACTTTCACAAGTTTGACAATCTGATTCACCTTAAGGACCAGGCACGAAATGACTCGAGATTCCTCATGTGGTTTTGGGGAAAAAAAGAGACGAATTTCAATTATTCAGCATGGTAAAATAGAACGACGCTTTTGAATGTCAAATACCAATTCAGCCAGGGAGGTGTAAGACGGAGTGAGGAGAAATATAAGCAAATAAAAGACTAGAAGACATCCCAAACTTAAATTAAGTCTAGAGACTAGAGACTAAATAAACATGCCACTTCAGCTTCTGTTATATGTTTCCCAGTGTGCTCAGAGTTGTGTTGTGTTATAATCTTTATTAAAACAATCCGTCTTCTTTCTCTCATGGTGTCGTTTTTGTAAACAACACATTCTCCATGAGTGGAAAAGAAATGCATCAAAATAAAGTGGTACATTGGATGTTTTGTTGGATGTATTCTGTTTAGATATTAAGGTTGCAGAAAGGATGGCAGTATAGGTTGCTATCAACAGAATGTTGAGACAATATAATTAGTCATGGTTTTTCCTTACGCCTCTTCTGCCTTGATTTCAACTGAATTCCTGGCTGAGAAGGAGCGGACTCATTGCAGTATATAGAAAGTCATGGTTCTGATCTTGTGCTGGAGGGAATACTGGTATCCAATTCTCTCTGATATGCAAAGCTAACGTCTGGGTTTTTGAAAAGAAAATCTTTACACACACTGTTTGCTACTTGATGTATCCTCATCCCCAAATCAGCACCAGTGTTGCTTACAGGCAAACTCTTTTGTTAGCTTTCGAAATGTACAATGATACACTGTTAGCATTAACTCAACATCATCTTGCCAGCTTCTTAAAACCCTCTCTTGTTTTTTTTCTTCTTTTTGGCACATGTAAATCCCACAACTAAGAACCTCTGCCACACCGAAGCATGCTCCCTGAATATCAAGCACTGATAATGTAGTCATTTGTTTGAGAGTTGCCAGGTCTCCCACTAAGGCTGGTATTCATTAGTCAGTCAGTGCCTTAGAAGAGGCTGCTTCCCTGTGACTCATGCAGACTATAATTAGCATTTAAGTACATTTCAACTGTTCATGGAATGTGTGACTATATCTTGAAAAGACTAAGTCTATATTTATTGCTTTTTCTACTTAAAGGATGCACAATGATGGCAGTTGATGAAACAGCTCTGTTTTATCACATTACCTTTGTCAGGGAAATTAATTTGCATTGGCACGCTATGTCCCGCATCCTTGTGATGCTTGTGTTTTGTTACTCTGTCTGCCTAGTAAACATGAATAGTGTCTCCAAGAAACTGCTATACTAAAAAAAAAAAAAAAAACGAGGAATAAAGCTGCATATTCTGTTGGAAGTTGTGTAGATGGAAGACATTTGTAAACCACAGAGGAAGCAGAAGACTGACTCCTGTGACAAATTGCTTTCTTTTTGCCGCCGTTGACCCCAGACCTCAAGATTCACACTTCTATGTGTATGCATTTGACAACTTTGTGGGTGCGCATCTGAGCCTGTCTGTGTGAAAGACATATCAATAATACAGCTTACCATTGACTGTGAGAGAAACCTCCTTCTCTCCTGCTCCTACACGCGGGACCACAGCACGGCAAACATATTTCCCAGCATCCTCCTGTCTCACGGATTTCAGTGTCAGGAGGTTCTCATTGCTAAGAACCTGCGGCAAAGAAAGTTTAAGATGATCAAATGCAGTGACAGCAAAGGCACCTTCGCATTTGAGATAGCAACAAGGCGGTGTTATGGGAAAGAAAGATATGCACAATTTTATGCCTTAAAGTGCACCTCTCCTCAATAATTAAAATCCAATTCAGGGTCTGAGCTCAGTGGAGTAAATGGATTGGCTTTGGCCTTTGATGTTAACTAAAGGAAAGGTGGAATGAGTCCGAATTTGTGGATCAAATCAACAGATCTAATGTGAGAACAGGTCACCAAGAAGCTGGGACTGCAATGGCCTCAAGATCTTATGTTTAATGGACATTTCAAAACAGATGCACTATGACATCAACTATCTACCTTAAGTACTTTATATAAGCCACAGAGATGCTGGAATCACAGAAAGTCTCAAACAGGCTTTATCAGAAAAAAGCAGCTATGAATAAGCCACATTATGTGACTGGATGTAGAACATTATGTAGCAGTGCAAATCAATATACTCACCACTCCAGATCCCCTCTTCATCCACACTATGGTAAGAGAGGGATTTCCTGTCCAGGCACAGTTGAAAACAGCATCAGATCCAAGGTCCACCTGCAAGGACTGAGGCTCTGCAGCCATGCGAGGACCAACTGTTTAAATGAACATCATTAACTGTTAATGTACTGTACGATACATCCATGATTAAGCAGATGTGGTGGATGTAGAGCTCAGTGTCAAAATATACAAGACCATAACCATAACCATGCATTATCACTTTGCTGGCATTTTTGAATGCAGTATCACTTAAGGAGCCACTCACAGTAGACGTCAACGTTGCGGCTGATGTTTGTGCTGCCAAGAGGGTTGGTAACCTCGCAGGAAACGGGTTCTGTAAAGAAGGAGTGGTCCACAATAACCTCATATGTGTCTCCGGAAACCTCCTTGATAATGCTTCCTCCTTTGGCCCACCTGGTGAGAGGCAGAAAAGGAGAGATGGTAAGAAATGCAAAGAATGAAGTAATAGGGGAAAAGGCATTAAGACAGGTTTTCACACCGCCTTATGTCAATAGCATTCTTTTGTGTGAATAAATCATCATTCTGGGGACAGTTTTCTGTGCTGGCTTCAGCACATTTTTGTGGCAGCCCTCCATGCTGTGACAAGCTCCCCGGTGACTCGGAGCAGACAGCACGTTCCTCATTACGCCAGGCAGAAAGAGCAGCACAGAGTGCCAGCTAAGAAAAACAAATCACAGAATGACAAATGGGTAGCGCCCCCACCTATGAATACACTGGTTGACACGTACTGTATTACACACAACAGCTGATGTTAATAAATTGACACGGGATCACATAAAGAACATCTGTTCATGTTTGTGAGTGATAGCTTCTGTGACGGGGACACAAACACTCCCTACGTGTTTAGGTGAGACTTATATGATGTCACGGGCAGCAGTGTCTCGCTCTGCGTGGTGTGGATGGCTCTCTGCTGCTACAACAGACAAGGCCCATTTATAAAAGTGAAGCGAAGGCATCTGTGGATGTCTCGGGTCTCTTTGGAAAATTTTGACGGTGCTGTGGGACATACAGTGCAACACGCATCTAAACGCTGTCTTCCTCCACAATAGAGACGTGTCTGTATGCTGATGTGGCAAATGAAAACAATGACAGCGGAACCGGTGCCTGTCTCCATTTTATATTCCTGCCAGTACTGAGAGTTGTTTTTACAGGATGGGGAACGCATTTGTTTTCCATGACTAAGCTGGCCCCATGCTTCACTGACATGCTATCATTTAAATGAAAACAGATTACCTCATTCAATCAGTAAGGGGAGTGAAGCGGAATTCTAATTGGGCTTCATGGGATTGTTTTGTGTTTTTTCTCCAGTAGTAGATCTTTCAGAGTTGTGTTCTTGTGTGACAAGGATACAGCTGAGAGCTCCGCAACACCTGTGTTTCCAAAAATGTTGAAAATAGGGCAGGCGGGTGTTTTTGGCCTGTCTGCCCTTTTACATAACTGTTAGTATTACTCGTAAAGTGTCTGTGTGTCAGCGAGCATGAACAGATGCATACCCTAGATAATGTAGCCTTGGGACAGAGTCGTGTATATACACTTTATATCTGCAAAGTCTCCATATCATATCCCCAATATATCAGCACAGGGAATCCTGTGTATGCTACATACTGAAAGATTAAAAGAATGTGAAAAGCATTATGTTAATGATGATGAATGTTGACGGTCGTAGCAGTTTGTCTCTAAATATGAATATCATTATGAATGTTTCCGCTGCTGTTTATATGACGATGATGATAAAGATGATGAAGATGGTATTAATTACACTGGTGGCGGTTGCGGTAATCATGATGATGATGACGCCAATGATATTGATGATGAGGACGACAATGAGAATGATGATGTTGATGACGGTGATGAGGACAACAACGCAGATGAAGATGATCATGATAGGAATTACACGGGTGATGAGTTCCAAAGTTTCTGTCTTGCTTAAGGAAAAACAGCTGGCAAAAACAACCTCTCCTTAAGGTCCATTTAGTGGATGTGCTGAAGCTTTCTGTCATATAACATGGTTTTCATCAGCAGATGGAGTTATCTCACTTGTTAAGGAAATGTAGATGTTGCAATTTCCATTTTTGTTTCGGAGCACTTTGAAGACTTCTCGTTCACGTTGGCTTAAATGTTGAGTTTCAAAGTTCATTCTCGCTCTTGGAATCAGCAGTTGACAAAACAATCTCAACTCAAGGTCCCTTGCTGTTCTGGAGCTTTGGATCACATCACAAATAGTAAAAAGTGCTCAGAAAAACTCAATCTGCAGATAAAGATCATATGATATGTACAGGCTCCAGAACATCCACTAAAGGGACCTTTAGGAGAGCGTGCTCTGTCATACAACGGTGATGGTTGTGATAATTATGACCATTATGATGATGACAGCAATGATGCATCTATAATCAGCATGACACTGTTTTCACCTACACTTCACCAGCTCATACTGTAGGAGTTGTAATGGGGTAAGGACATATGTCCGGACAGCCGACTGCTTCCGAGCAGAGGATGTGGCTGCCAGTTTTGGGAGCATGTGCCGGTGTTAGAGGGAGAAGAGACAGAATGCTGTCGTCCGCAGGGAGCTCTGATGGTGTGCTGGGCCTTGTCCAAGACTCATGTCGAAACATAGCTGGCCCAGGGTAACACAAACACCTGCATTCCCTTTGGGAGGTTAGAAGGGCCAGTGCAAGCTTACTCCATAGCTGACTCACTTTACACTGCTGTATCCTATTCAGGGATTTGATTCAGACAACGGGTGTGAATCCTGTATGCTCAAATGTCTGTGTGTGTGTGTGTCTATGTGAGAAGCACATGTACAAGGTGTATATTTTCCCGCATGCATGGGTCTGTAAGCCAACACTGTTATACAGATAAACAGGTCTGCAGTTAATGGAAGCAGAGGACGAAGGAGACGTAGAAGAGGGGGAGAGTTTTGTGTTTGCTGAATGTGATTAAGGCAATAAAACAGTAACAATTAAATTAGGCAGGTATCTTTGCCATCAGCATCGAGACCCACAGTTATTATCAGCATGGTTAAGCACAGCACAGCGTCGTTCTATTCTCCCTTACATGCATATTGAAAGTGATGACTCGGAGGAATATAAAATAAATATGCAGGTTTAGTTATAACATGCTGTCATGTTGACATGGACATAACTTACAGAGCTATTTCATGATCTGATATGATGATATGCATACTACTATTTGAAAAGAAATACAAGTGCCATGTAGACTATACCAATAAACCTGGAAAAAAAATATGGATAACCCAAAAAAATCAAGAATAACCAGAGGACTTTTTTTCCTGACTTCTTGGATATGCCTAGCATTTCTCGTTACTTTTCAGGGTTATTACAGACGTTTAATGTTTAGTCCCAACTTTTCAAGGTAAATTCTAGCTTGTCAGGGTCGCATTGAATTGTACGTTTGCAGCTGCATTAACACACTTTAATTTACGATTATGCAATAGTGCTGTGAATTACACACAATGATGTTTTTTTAAATAAAAGACCACTATAAAGTGACACTTTTACACATTTTAAGTATGCCTGACTGCTGCTTATGTAGGCATAAGAATATTACAAGGGAATAGTAGTCGGTCCAAAAACAGACATTGGCATGTTTGTAAAGAGGGAAGGTATGGTGATTGTAGTGTCAGTCATAAGCAAACAAATAACAATGCTGAGAATATAAGTATAAAGGATTGGAATGTTGTTTGCTGCAGTGCCATGCAAAGGATGGGGTTCTGCTGTCGCTCTGTGCATGGTGCAGACGAGGGACCTGGTTTGCTTCGTTTGTTATTCTTTCTCTTCTCTCTGGTGGGTTCTTGTTTGGATCTGAGAAAACCCTCTGTGTCTTCATCAGAGGGTGGTTGAGTGATTGTGATGTTAGCCCTTCTACCATTATAAACAGTAATGAAGATGTTTCGACCCACTCGTCTTTCCCTCTCAGAGAATGTTGATTCCCTGAGTGCCGATTAAATGCATACCCATTACTCTTACTTCATTCACACTTTCAGCACCACTTTCATCTTCTCTTCCAACCCCCGCCTCCACACTATGTCCTCACCGATCCCTTGAATTCCTCCCTATTTACTCTCCCCTTGAGCTGTGTTCTGGCAAAGATTCGGGTATCTGTAGAAATATATCTTATTTCCATTTTCACGTTTAAAGTCAGATTTATTGAACCCGTGTGGCAATCACGAGGGGTTGGAGGCAACAGAAAGCACCGTGCCTTTGACTAGTGCCCCCACTATCTTGGGTCTGTGTCTCAAGTGTCCATTGAATTGGAGGATGGCAAAGTGGCGCAGTGCACATTGGGAATGGATGGCTCTCTTGGGGAAGGAAAAGAGGCCATCTGTCTAAGAACTACTCTGTCCTTGTGCCATATCTGATCTGGGGTAGACAGAGTGTATTAGCACTGAAAAATGGCCTCACGCTGCTTGACCAGCTTCCTGCTCTCCTCTGCAATATTGCTCTATAGAGGGGAAATTTGTGGGGGGCTCTCCCTAGACAAAGCTCTAAGGCAAGCATTATGAGGCCCAAAAATCCCCTGTCTACCATGCCTTAAATGTCAATGGTGCACGGGAGCCTTGAAGCTCTTGTATAAATTGCAGATAAATCTAAATGGGAGACTATGAGACTGTGGAACTGATGGAGAGTATAACCTTGAAGTATCAAAAGTTATTAGTCAGTGTGATATTATTTAATCCTACGGTGGATTGTGTCAATGACAGAGAGCCAGACAGCAGAGAGAAAAAAAAGAAAGAAAGAAAGAAAAAAAGACGGGAAGAAATAAATTGTGGGAAAGTGGCAGTTTTACTCTCTTCAGCTTCAACCTCCAACCTTTTTCACTCTGTAGTTTGTCAAACTAAAAGAAAAAGTAATCTCAACCATCATTGCATTTTAGCTCTTGAGACCCAGGGGAGAAGTCTGATTCCAGCATTGATCTAGTCTCATAACAATGGAGGTGAAATCCCTTTGCAGTTGTAATAGACGTCCTGTCTATGCTGTGCACCTACACAATCAAATACAAACCTTGTTTTCCACAATATCACTGCCCTTCCTTCTCCTTTCCTTTTTCAAAAGGGCAGAATCCATCAAAAAAGGCAACATATCTGTTTTGCCACCTGTGAGTGTGTTGTACATCCATTTCATTTCCCAGTACCATTACAAGATTCAGAGCTGGCCAATTCCCTTTGGTATTGATTTAATTCCATTTATTTTTCGCCAGGTTTTTAAAACCTCCCACACAGAAAAACATATCTTGACAAACACTTCCAGAGGGCTATGCAAGACTTTATGAGAATAATTACTGTCCATTTTCTTGTTTCATCTCAATAGTAGTAGAATAGTAGTACAATAAGGTTAGCAAAACTGCTGCACGATGAGATTTTGTTAAGCATTTCACAAGGAAGGCTGTTTTGTCCATCTATTTGTTCATTTATTTTATAAGCGTCTTTTTCTTTTTTTTCAGTCTAAGTTGTTTTGATGCGTGCCAGTTTATGTTTAATCTACAACTGTATTTTCAGTGTGGTTGTTTGCCTAACAATATATGTTTTGGATCATAATGGAAACTACTAAATGTGACTTGTGTTTTTGAATTAACCATGATTTAATAATTTATATTTCATTTATTTTAATACAAGCCCATTTCCAAGGATTTGTGTACATATTGGATGATTCTGCATTCAGTATGACAATGTAGACAATGTATGTACAGTGCCAATGGTGAGCCAATGTGGCTAGTAGTACTGTATATGCAATATTAACATTCTGTCTGGTGATAGGGTTGTTGAATACCTTTCCATACCATCCATCCAGTATCAGGTCTGTAGGGTTAGCTTAAGCATGAAACGGACAGTCATCTGTTGATGTACTATGAAAGATGCTACAGGGTTTTATTTGTACAGTAGCTTCAGAGATAATTGAAATCCCTTATTTTCTATATTTCCTTGTTTTTGCAATTTGAAGTTAAAATACAATTAAATGTTGTTTATTTCATCAACAAGCTTCAAATAACAGCCAAACTGAAAACATGTTCTCAAACTAGTTAGAACACATATTGAAAATTAAATAAAGACTGGATGGGGCTTGCCTAGGTTATGAAGAGTAATCTTTAAGTAATTCCAGTGAGCCTGGGTCATTTCTATGACTGTATAACCTTCACATTCTTGTTCTAAAACTACTGTATTTCGGTGGTGATTTCCCAAACATATAATTTCTCTAATCTGTAGTCTTTAGTCTTTTTGGGACATTTGAGTCATTAAAAAACAAATACAAAAAAGGGCTTAAATTCAAATGTACTGTATGCGCTGTCAGCCATAATCAACCACAACACACACATAAAAAAACACTAGCAGACCCCTGGGAGGAAACCTGTCTTCCAACTGTATACTGTGGAGCACAACCCAATCTCAGAAAAAGCTGTAATCTTGACAGCTTCATCAGATGTCATGCACATTATGTTTCCAGCTTTCCTCCAACGCGCTGATGGACATTTAATGTTCAAGGGAGATGATATGACCACAATGCAAGCAGCTATGCAACAAAGCCCTTCTGAGGTATATTTTCATTATATTTTATTAGCTTGACAGTGTAGCATTGTTTTTCTACTCTTCATTCTAAACTGTGGGCAGATATAATGGTGCCATGGCATCACAAAAAGGTGCCTGGCATTGTTTTTAACAATACATTGTAGAAATCGACTTTATGTTAAAATGTATTATCCACCAGCTACATTGATTAGAGAACACCTCATTTAAATGTAACTGTACCACCTTCTCTTCCTATTTTACATTACAGGATCGTTCATTTTTGTGCCATCACGACTTGTGCATGTACTCTCGAAACACTTTTTCTTTTTAATATCTCACCTGTAGAGTGTGACAGGAGGGTTGGCCTTTGCAGAGCAGTGGAATTTCACAAGGTTGCCCTCCAGAACAGGTTGAGGCTCCACTGAGAGATTCACTAGTGGGAGATCTAAATACAAAACACAAAACATAGAGACACAAAGACAACCAATTACAGAACTGGCAGCCTCCTCAAACAAACAGGTGTAGTAAACTGCATGCCAGCGACAAACACCACGTTGTTGACATTTTCTGTGGCTAAATAAGGCTCAGAAAGAAAAAAAAAAATATAGCAACATTTTTGCAGAGAAGACAAAATAGACACCTTATAAATAGTTTAGAAACCACAAAAGAAAACAGCCAAGGACATTGACATGCAAATTTAATTCTGAGTTTTATTACAGGGGGCCTAGATTTTCCAAATGTGTTTTTATGTGACCCAAAACTGATTTGGCAGCCTTTCATGTAGCTGTATCACACATACAGTATTGTAGGTAAACATGCTCCACTTAAAACCACAAGGAAAAAGTTGTTTCATTTGGATTATTTTACAACACGCTGTGGCAGCATTTAAAACAATGGTGACAACTTATCACAGTTTGTGGCAGCATTTTCTCCCAAATAATAGGCAATTACTCCTGAATAATTTGATGCCCTATTTTTTATCTTTCTGCCACCCACCCAGGAGGTCTAGGCCCAGACATACTGTATTTCAAGGTGTGGGAGAGAACATATTATTTTTATTCTCATACATTCATTAGTAACACTCTAAGGAACGAATCAAAGGCAACTTCACTTGGTAATTAGTTTCAGTAAATGGCAATTTGAAAACAGCAAATAATCCATAGTTCAATACACTGCAATTAAAACAATGAACAACCTCTGTGATACTGTACAAATAAAACCGTTCTTATAACAACAAGCATACAGATTATGCTAATTTCATAAACAACTTAATTCATCCTAATTGACAAAGGTGGGATTCTTTTTGAAGATACGTGTTAATTTCCATATCAATCTCATCCCATGTGAAACAAACAGTTATTTACCCAACATACTCAGAGAATGAATTCTAAGTAGGTGAAGCTTTGTGTCAGGGTTTCTAAAAAGAGACTGGTATACATTTTGTTGAGAGCTTTAAATGTGGCAAGGGACAGAATTGATCAAACTGACCTATATATGACTAGTAGTTGTTTAAGTGTATATTTCTAATGTTAATGGAGAATCAGTTGTTACTGATTAGAAACAACTCTAGTTAGGGTTAGGGTAAGAATACCAGGGTTAGCCAATCAGAGGCAAGGCAGAGTTGGGCGGGACATGCCTTCGCTATCCTAGGAAACGCAAATTTGCTCGCCGACAACGTTTAATGGAGCTCCCAGTGAATACGGCCGGACAGAACCAAACACAGCCTCCGAGAATTACGGAGGAGGCTAGTTTGACGTCAGGGAATACAGTACCGAGATGGTTTTCTTTCCGGGTTTGGCTACTGGTATCCCAGGGCTAAGTCAGCTAATAGGACAGCTTTCCAGCTAACTGAGCTAACTAGCAGCAGCTAACTACAGTTAGCGGTTACTTTAGCAACAAGTAGCCTAAAGCTAACCTTATCCGTCCAAAACTCATGAATTGTAAATCACCTCGGTACAGTATTTCGTCAAAATGGTCTTATAACATTTATGAAATCTTAATGACAAGTCCGAATGGTTCCACTTTACTTGAGGTCAAGGGAATGATTCATTCATCACAAAAAATTGACAGTGTAATCAAACTTTTATATCTTCATGAGAAGTCCAAATTGTTTCACTTTACTTGAGTTCAAGGAAAATATTCACGACACAATTTTCATGGTCTTATGACAGCCAATTTCAAAACCATCCACTTATTGTCAGTTTAATGTAATGTTAACACATAAAGCTAAATATGTTCTTGAAGTTTGATAATTAGGCCTGGTATGACATATTTATGTTTGACTGACTGTTTTCTAGGTTAATGTCAAGTTTTCATAACAAAGATATTGAAAGTTTATATTGTCTTGCTTAATATCAAGTATGTACAATCTAATCTGTAAGGCTGAATCTGAATAGGGTATTTCCATACATATTTAACACTACCTTAACAGTAAGAATAATACTGATAAAACTAACAACTGTTTTCTGAGATGTGTGCCATTTGTGGTACCAGTGGCATACTGGTAAGGCATAATGGGCAGTAGATGAGTCACATAGCGAATGAGCTGATTCTGGTTTTTATGCTGGTGCAGCCATCTGTTTCAAAGGTGTACTAAGTCTATCTGCTCTGTGTTCAGTAATACTAATGTACTAACTAGGGACTGTGTTTGGATTTAGATGAATAGCAATGGTGGGCACAGAGATCCACACAGAATTAAAGAAGCACACAAACACTGCTGTAATGAAGCTAAACAACACTGTGTAAAGCTATGGAGAGTGATTCTGTGTGTGTGTGTGTGTGTGTGTGTGTGTGTGTGTGTGTGTGTGTGTGTGTGTGTGTGTGTGTTTGTGTGTGTGGGCATGAAGTGTAGGAAAACTGCTTTTTACCCTGTGGCTGTGCAGATGCTCTGGGCTGGCTCAGCTGCCACAAAGCCCCAGAGAGAGGGGTGGTCCAGGTGCCGTATTCCTCCCTACTCACGAACACCAAATTCCCCATCAGGAGACTTATTTCCCTCCTAGACAGTTGCCCCCCTCCACTACTAACCATCCTACCACTTTCAAATCCATGAGCTCCACCTGTGCCAGTTCTCCCCAGGCCAGTAAAGAAAACAACAACATTGTGAATCCCAGAAGACTGACGGCCACAGTGAACCAGTAAGTCTCTCCATGTACTGAGCAGCCATCTCTGTGTGTCTGTGTATTTGCATGTGTAGGCACATGTTTAAGAAGGGGTGTGTGCATATGAAAGGGCATGTGGGTGTCATAATAAAACCAAAAAACCTATCCATGCCTTGAGCAGCAGTGTTAGCTGCCCAGTAGCTGTTTTCATCATTGCAAGCGGGTAACTGTGTGTACAAAAATGTGGGCAGAGTGAACCTCAGGGGCAAAATGACAGATGTGGAAGTGTAAGAAAATCCAGCAAAAAGCTGGAGAGTACAGAGAGAAGCAGACATAAGAGATCGAGGGGGATCTGGAGGTGTTGTCTTTGCTAATAGACACAGCATATGTGTAGCAGCTAATTTACAAGCCTTTCTCACTTAGGGTGTTCCTATACTGTACTTTTTAATTATGCCAACCTTTTTCTCTTGTCTTCCTACTAAGAGACCTGTAAGGACACAAATTATCATTGCTGTCAATCCGGCTTCTAATTAACGTTCTTTTCAATTGATCTATGCGTAAAAACGGACCCACCCTAAAAAAGACCTCAGTCCGCTCAGCAAGGGGTAATGTCATGACGACTTTACTTCTATTTCTAAGTCAGATGAGCAATTTGTTGGCTAGTAAAATCTCCCTGAAAAACCACAAGCAAAGACAGCCATGGGAGCAACAGCTATCAAACGTCTGACAGCAAAGGCTTTGGGTGTGAATTAGGGACTGTCTCTTCTCTAACCTTTGACCCTTCAGATATGACAGACATCTACTTAATTAAGAAGTCTATTTGCCTCTTTGATGTATAAATGCATGAGCTGCTGAGCGAATGCATTTGAGGCATCATGCAACAGCACATTAATATGCAAGATTGTTAAATTCTCAGATTCGTCAAGAGAGTAGTAGCGAGAGATAGAGAGGACGGGTGGATGAATAGGACGAAAACTGGGATACTAGGATTCCTGGAAACAGTGCCAACATAAATCGTTTTCCCCAATCTTAAAGCTCAATTTTCAATCTCTCCGGGTCACTCTAGACAGCTGTTCTCCAGTAGGATCAGCCTCAAACTGCAGGAATGTCGGCTGCTGAAGGATGGGGAGGCTGTTTGTGGGCCATCCGCTCGTGGCTTATAGCCTAGCAACATGGGCACACTGTCATATGGTTGGCTGAGTAGAATACTTGAGGGGAGACAGACTGACTGAGAACCTGAGATCCAGCATATTGATTATGAGATATTTATTTTCAGTTCAGTTTCAGTTCTATGTTCTGCTATTTATACAGCAGTTTAAATGAGGAGTGCTGCATTCCTTGTAGCACATCTGTCATCAACGTGTTGTTACTGATCCAATCAAAAGATAGCAGTCAAAGCTTTGTTTATGGCGTCAGATAGATCTTCAGGGCATTGGAAGTATGATATCAGCATTGCAGCATAATTAAAGATTCATTGAATATACATTGAATATACAGAAAATGTAATGTACTTTAATGCATGGAGCCTTATACTGCCCCCTTACTCTTACACTCTTTGCCTCTTACTTTCCAATTCGGTCATCTGCCTTTAGATGAATTTGCCACTATCTGCTTGATTAAGCAGGGAGAGCATGAAGCTGCTACTAAAAACAAATCCTCCCCAATTGCACATCTGCATGTTCTTTATTAATTAGTCTCAACAAATGGCATTCATTTTCCCCCCACATGGCTCAGCTTGTTTGCAATGTAAACACACAGAGAACCTTGGCTTCGCTCGTCCCTAGCGCATTAATTTCCCACTACGTATTTGAAAGTGTGTTTCTATGTGGGGCAATGCTCGGCAGATATGCAGCTGGACTAGAAAATATTTGAGGTATATTTTAAGTTGTGTGATGAGTGGGATGAAACTGTGGCATCAGAATCATATTTCAATGCAGTGGATTTAATGCCGCGGGCTAGCAGAGTTTAGTGATTAAAGTCCAAAGGGCATAATGCAAGTTAAGCTATGCTGCTGGAGAAAAACAGCATAAGGCAGGGGGTAGCCCCCTCTTTCCTATCAAATAATTACAGTCTGCTAATGGACTGGTATGGACAACTGAAGTCAGCAGTCTATCCAGGGTTCTGAATCACCTCAATTGGCTCTAAATCCTTCTCATTTTGGGAACATCGCCTGTACATACTGTATTTAGATGCTAATTTGTCTAACCCTTGGTCAGATAACTCAGTATGAACTTGTGTGGGAAGGAAAATGCTGAGGTGGATGTACATCATGAGCATTAAAGTGATGATAAAAGAAAATATCATTGTGAAACGCATTGGATTTTTGGCTGGTTTAAGCTGTAAAGCAATGTACGGGTTGCTTTTAGATTACTCTCATTTGGATTGTTATAAGGATTGAGCAGAGAGAGAAAAGGGGCACCTAGGCTTAGAGGTGAGCGGAATACGAAATGCTGAGAAGGGCAGACAGACTGAGAAGATTTTAATTACTTGTGTTACCGTTAATATTATCTCACTAATACGGTCAATTAGAAAACTCTGGGCAGGAAAATAGATGAGGCTATTAATTCTAAATATTGGGACTTGCACACATAGAGACATGCAATAGGACATACTAGCATTTATTCAGAAGGTGTAAATGCTTAGCATCCACAGTTCCAAGGAATACGCAACCAATTGGGGACATTTACTTATTTGCTGTCTTACTGAGAATTAGATCAGAGCATCAATATCAATTTAATCTCAATCTTCAATACAGATCTAGCACACAGAATGTCAGAGGAATATTTTCAAGGCATTAACCCTGTACACAAATGTTGCTCTCACAAGACTGTGTGCTTTGAAATAATTTCTAAGTATATTTTTTAGCAGGCAAATTAAACTTAGATAAATACTTAAGTGTACTTTCCACTTTTGACTTCATAACCCAGACCAAAAATTGGCTAAAATCTCTACCCAAAGATCAAAGGGACTTTAAGGCCAACAAATTATAATGTAACTCAATGAGATCTTGGAAGGACAGAAGTGGTTGTAGTGTGCACTTTAGGCTTAGTGACTTACTGTATTCGGCCCTCACCAGGCTCCCACTTAGACTAATAGCAGCTGTTCACCAGAGACTGCCATTAATCCCTCCATCTTTCTTACATGACTGGTGCACATTGCAGCACCACTTGTAAAACACGAGTGCACGACAAAGGGACATGAAATGGACTTTATTATTTGCACTAAACATGGCAATCAATTATGACTATTTTCAAAATTAATCATACAGTTATGGCAACAATCTCTGTCCAAGATAATGAGAAAGGTTTTATTTTTTCATTTGTTTCATTTTTTTCCCTCAAAACTATAACTGCCCTTTTTTAATTCGCTATCAAAAACAGAAATGTAGGGTTGACCTGTAGCTCACACGGTAGGGCCTGCACCCCATGTAGAAATCCGACCCGAGACTCTTGGCTGCACGTCATCTCCCCTCTTTCTCTCCCATTTCCTGCCTCTCTTCAGCTGCTCTAATAAAGGAAAAAAAAACTAAAATATCTTTAAAAACAGAAATGTATATAAGTCAATTCATAAATTTACATTAAACTAAATGTAGCTCTTGCAAATGGCAAACACGTTCGATAGCTCTTCATATGTGGATGGCAATTCTTTGTCTTTGGTATATGTACAGTAAGTATATATATATATATATATATATATATATATATATACATAGAATGTAGATGCAGGCAGCATTTTGTTGTGCCCAGCCTTGGACAATCACACCAAAACCAAGTAGTACCCAATCAGACTTCAGCATGATAGAAGCCACAGGGATATTTTGGTAAAGTTTGATGGTATCCAATTTGGTAAAGTTTGATGGTATCCAACACTACAAGGACCTATTAATGATGTTTCTTCTATTTTCTAGAAGCATTTAACACTGCAAACAATTATGAATCAGTATTGTTAAATCCTGACTTGTGACTGCTTCTTGCTGTAGAATAGAGGGAACACCCAGCACAATTGTAAAAAAGAGATGGTCAAGTGTTACATTTATTTTACAAGCTGACATGGAGCGCCTGAGGAAACCATTGCCTTGATGGGTAGGTGATGGCTTTCACCTTCTCTGAGAAAGGCTCGCCATAGTGGGCAGAAGAAATAGAGGTTTGTTTTCTGTTGCTCCAAAGAGGTTATACATGCTCTCCTGTCTGGCCTTTTTCTATTGCCTGGCAGTGGTCTCTGACTCTGCACTCTGACTCTCTGTTAGGACTCTCAATCTTTGTTTATTATTGTATTATTAATAATGAATGAGCAACAAATAGATGCATTTTGAGTAGTATGCATGTCATTTTTCCACAAATTCTGACAATTGGTAAAATGTATTCTGTTGACAGCTATGACAGTGCACATTTATGTTTTTTGTGTTTTGGATGACATAATTGAGCTCTTTTTTTAAATTGGATTATTAACTTGAATATAAACACGTCACAAACTGTGAGCGTTTGCAAGTACAAAATGATCTTTATATGAATCTGTTTGGCTGTAGAGTTATCAGTGCAATGGAATATTTGGTTGGGGGAAGATGAGAGGAAAGCGTGTTTTGGTGTGTTTGCTTTGTGCATAGGATTTTCTCATCTGCCTCCCCTGTGTTGTTGGTTGTCTTGTGCAGGCGTTCTCTCATTTGAGAGTCTGCGAGTCTACAGTATGCTGTGTCCAGACTAATCCTTGCTCACTATAGCTGTCCCAAATCAGGCTCTGGATCCTCCAAAGTCTGCATTTCTGGACTAAATATGTCATAACAGGCAGACTGAATATTTACTGGAGAATAATAAATATTATTCTCCAATAAATATTCTTCACATTTGTCCAAGAAACCCACGTGTTGTCTAAATTTGGAAGACATTTGAGGTCCTGGATATACACGTGGAAATTATTTTGATTGTGATGATGATCTAAACCATCTGATTTGGTTTAGCCTGTCCTCAGATCCTTTAAAGACTTACTGTTGGCTGCATCTTTTGGCTAATTCAGCCCCTGATTTAAGACAGATTTTGTGTGCTGGCTCCTCTGTATGACTACAGCAGCTTCCCATCAATATTTACCACTCAGTTGTCCTACCACACCACCTTCTGTAGAGGAGCAATCGCATAAAGCAGACCTATCCAGACCTATGTGGTGTTTGGAGAAGGAGGTCAAGTTTCATCTGCTACTGTTCCCCCTGCCAGCGCTCCATCAATTATTCATCCAGCACCTACTTTTATTGTTAAATAAAGACTGCTTCTTAATAGACTTCTCTTCTTTGAAATGTGCAGTGCATTCATATTTAAGTAGTTTCCAGATTTCCAACCTCACAAAATTCCACTCCCACAATATTATCATATTAAACACACTCAACAATAGACATACATGTGCGTAATCACAGGGAACTCAGCTCTGTAAACCAAAGTGCAGATTTGGTGTACATCTGCTCTAGGGCTGCAGCGATTATTTTAGTGATCAAGTATTCTACCGATTATTCCATTGATTAATCGGATAAGAAATGCTTTTGCTTTATAGTAAAAAGCAATAGTAAATATACAAAAGAGAGGTTTCCTTTTCAGAAAAAGCTAAATTTGTATTGCCTAAATCTGGCTATTCAACTATACTGTTCAGGGGGACTTATTTTTAAAAGGCTAATACTGAGTGAAGGTTTGAAAGAATGAAGAATGCAGAAATCATCGTCATAGTGCGATGAAGTCATTGACGTACATAATAATTAGCCATGAGAGAGGGGCTGGTTTCTCCTCCAACAACTAAGTTTTTAAGAGCTTTTCGTTTTCGCTTGTTTGGAAAAATGAGCTATTTGCAGAGTAACATGCTGTAGTTGGATGAGGTGGATGAGAGACTGCATACAGACGTTAATGTTACTTTGTGTCGGGTCGGCTCTGTGGATTAAAACTGAGTAAACTGGATGTTTTGTGCTGAGATGCTGTAGCATTGACGCCGTGCTACTGTGGTAAGCTAGATCTATTTTACAATAGAAACGTTTTATTGCAGCTTGAAATTATCCTAAACCTTCTGTCGTTTTCTCTTGCCTGTCTCTTCTCTTAGCACTTCACTATTTACGCTCTCGCCAGTCTTCACGGCCCGTTGTGCGCTAGTAATAATGATCTGTGCGTAAACACAGTGAGCGGTAGGATGAATCGTTTCAGCCCTAATCTGCACCAATGCTTATATTTCTGTATCTTTGTTTAAAAAACATGACGTGTTTCAGATGCTGTTGTAAAACGAATTAAGTAGCATTGAAATTAAGCAAATTGACGCTCAACGCGAATGAATCAAAGTACAATTATGGCATGTTTAATTTCAGGAGAAGCTTAATTTGAAATTGGTAGCACAAACTCCGGAGGCTCTGCTGAACTGTGCTGAACACTTTACCTGTCAAATAAGAGGAAGGGGGTGGGGGAGTGAGAAGGAGGGTGGGAAACAAGAGGCTAAGCCTTGTGGGAGACAATTTGAATCTCGACAATTAGTCTCTGCTGTCGCTCAGTTTGATCTCACACTGTGAAAAATGTTGTCGGGAGCTTTAATTGCGTAAAGAGCACATTTTGGAATGCTAATTAGAAATCCGCTGCACTCATTTTTCAGGGTTAAATCATACATTCAGAAATGAGGATGATGCTATGATGGCGAGCATTTATCACAGACACATCATTATACATGGTGACAAATCAGTTTACATGTGGGCAGACTTCCCTCTTTGACTGCATGACAAAAAAAATGACGAGGACAAACTGCAAGGGTTGCAAACACTAACAACTGTTAATCATTTTTACTCCCGTGCCTGAGTTGGCCTGATCGTGCCGTGCCTCTTATGGCGCACATAATGAAAAGAATGGAGCCGTCAGTCATATTGCCTCTCTAAATAGCATTTTCTGCTTTATTAGTCATACTTAATGGTGTTGAAGGGGCCGTGAGTGATGCAGAATCCCTTTGTTCAAAGCCCCTCTCTTACTGTAAACGGTTCTTGATCGAAAAAAGATTCCCTGACAATTGAGGCTGAATGTGTTTTACACGCTGGGCTTACTTTGCCTATTTTAGAGGGGAATTGTGCATGCTCTCGTAAAAAAGATAGATGGCATGAGCAAGGAAATAAAAGAGGTGGAGACAGTGTGCATAGCGCCACAGCAGGCAGGTAGTTGGACCAAAAAAGACAATCCCATTGATTTTACTGTAGATGGACAGCTCCTTTGATATTTTATCAAAGTGAACAAAAAAATGGATAAAAAAAGTGATGCATCATCAATCCACCCACCTACATGGTATGAACGCAAAATGGAAACCAATTATAAATATCCATCAGAGCCTAAAATGAATCCTAGATGTTTATAGTGTTAGTCACATATGCCTCAGACAGTTTCACGCCTCTACATGTGAGAAATACCTCAAATACTGAGTAATGCATGTCATACGCAGACATCCCCAACCCCCCCCCTCCCCACACACTGGCACTGATCACTAAACAAGGGAAAAACAACTTCAAAAACGAAAGAGTAAGACGGAGGGGAGACACACTGAAAATATTACAGAGAGAGACGGAGAAGGAGAGGAGGTATGCTTACGCTGGATGTCAATTGTGACACTGGTCTCCTTGCCATTGGTGACTGCCTTGTTGGAGGCCTTACAGATGATCTGCTGACCCGTCTCGATGTTGGAAGGTGATAGGTAGAGCGTGCTCACAGTGCTTTCTCTCCTGCCATCCCGGAGCAAGGTCTGCAAAGAGTGAAGAAATTCAGTAAAGTTGAAAGTAACAACGCAGGCAGTTGTGTGGATGAAATATTTAATGTCTCTAAATCTATACCATATGGTTGGTTGGTCTGATAGATCACCATGCTTGAACCTTGGATTTTGATTGGCATAATCAATAATCAGAGTCTCCAACTATTTTGATTTTGGGCAGTAAACTCAAAATACTACCCACAATCTACCCACAATTTAGAGTCAAATATTGGATTGTAGCTTTAATATGTCAAATTCAAGTTGGGATTCTAAAACTGTTTAAATGATATACAAACAGAGAAGATAGATGGAACAAATGGTTCACCAGATAAGCTTTGATGGAGAATGTGTAAAACTGGGAAGGAACAACAACACAACAGCAGCAAATTCATGAATTGCACATCTTGTCCCTTGGGGGACCACAGGCAAACCCTCAGAACACTCTAGCCTGTAGTTTTACTGCAAAGCTGATTGATATAAAAAAAATAAAAACTAGAAATATGTGTTTTGAGCCTCTTTTGTGTCTGGAGAGCTGCGCTCTAGTGCATGGCTTATCATACTCCACAAAGGAAATCAATCTTCTTTTCAGCGTTCAACCTCTGAGCCCTACATTGTGGAAGCCATCTGGAATCGCTTGGTAGCGCTCAGTAGCTCTCACTCTCCCCAAAACGTCTGGGGAGGGCTCCAGGAGTCTATGTTAACCAGTGCGGAGCAGAACAAAGTCACTGACTAGAACAAATTGCGTAGGCAACGGGGCAGTGTGGTCAACCACAAAGTCAAGATGCATTTCCCTGCCATCTCTTTAAAGAAGGCTCACTGTTGCTTTGTGTTTTTGAAGAAATCAAAGCCCTGCTATAGTGAAGTACATCAAACATTTTCTTGATATAGAAACATAGCTGCTATATTGGCTAGAGGGAGCTCACGGTGGACTTGCTTCATTGAAATGCTGCCTTTGGATTAGCTTCACAAATGTATGGATGGCTTCTTGGACATGTCCTCTACTTGGATTCTCAAAGCACACAATACAGCAAGAAAAATATTCATGTCACAACTCAATGTCTACGCAAATTATTTTAGTCTACTAAAGGATAACCGATACTTCACCAAATGTTATGGTCCTTTACTTGTACATTTACATGTATACATGTATGTAAATGTACATGTTTAAATATAAAATTAAAGTTCTGGAAAGGCACAACAGGTAAGCTGAGATGTCATGACTGAAAAACAGCAAGGTACATTATTGTATATTAAAGTGTTCTCACAAAATTCAAGAAAGCTAAGCAGCATATATATTTCAACTACCATAATCACTAACCATTAATCATTAGTCAAAATGTGGTTCATTGTCAATTTACAAACCGGTAGTAATTATCTTCTCATTTCTCTACTTTAATGCAAGGCTTTCTTTAATTAAAACTGCAATATAAGTACGTGCCCGTCTCTTAAGCATATACCATTCTGAATAATATAATTAAAATGTCATGTACATGTAAAACCAGACGTCATGACATTTCAAAAGAAATCTTTTTATCTAACTACTTCAGAGTTCAAGTTCGCAGTAGAATGTAGAATGTCTGTACTATTGGATTGAGGATGAACAATTATTTTTCTGCTTATTAATAAGCATTTTATAAGTATAAGGATATTACAGATGCCATCCATGTTTCTGTGAAACACATTTGTATGTGAAGAACTATGAAGGTGAAATTCATAGTTGTGTATGAGTCACTTGCAGAGCACATTAGCTGTCAGACGTGGGATATGTCAATGTAATATCCTTTCTGACACAATCAAGATTGTTTCCCTCGTCGCTCTGGACCTGTCTGAAGTCATTAATCTTAAGAAGGGGGTTAGCTGGCTGCTGCATTGAATTCAACACCATGCCACATTACAAATTGATAAATTTTTATATCACTGCCTGGAGCCTATATGAAGAATACTTTTAACAGCGCTGGGAGAAGTGCAAAAGTAACAGGATTGAGATGGAAAGGGTTTCAGGTATATTTCAACACGGTCTCACGGCAGTTCGTGAAATGTTCACGTTATTTTTAATCTATTGATTTGTGTATACGGACACGTTCATCTCTGGGTTTTTTTCATCAAGGAATGGGAAGCATATATATGGAGGTTGGGTTTAGGAAAAGAAGAACGGGGAAAGGACACGTCACACCCCGAGACATGACCCGCGATCTCTGGGGGACACGAGACAACAACGGGACGGTTGTGTTTAGGAAAAGAGCAACGGGGAAATAAAACGCCACACGCGGGACATGATCCCCGGTCTCCGGGGTGAAATTCCTGTGTTGTTTGACCCATCCACCACCCCGACCAACCTCCCTACGCGGATTTTCTGCTTTTCATACTACTCCCTACCGTAGTTGTGCTGTGACAAGTAGACAAATAAATACACAACAATATGCCAAATGATTGCTTATCAAGTTGATGCAATATTAGCAGCAACAGGGGCATCCCACTGGCACTCTCTTTTTGACAACCTGTTAAATTCAGATCTAATGTTTACTGGCTTTTATTCTTGGTTTGGACTGTGCTTGTTACATTAACTCTCGGCCATCTATCAAATTTGGCATTATGTTGTGGGGGTTTACTTAATTGTCAGTGTAGCTTTTATTTTGAGATGATTGTATTCTTTTTTACAAAAAAGCACCAGAGCTACCACAGCATAACAATAGCTGACCTAGCTTGACTTAAAAAAGCTGCAACTGCCAAGCTAAATGTTAATTTACCAAGAAGGTGACCTGTCAGTAGATGGCAAGACAGTGGCTTCAAAAAGCCTATCTATCTGGATTATCTACTAATTAAAAAAACGGCTGAACCAAATGGATTATCTACTAAAAAAACTTGATGTGCTGCCAGCCAAGTTTATTTACGGTTAGCCCTAAAGCGACACTGTGTTTACTTTGAACCTCTATTCTACTTGCAGACCTATTTTAACGGTGCTGTTAATCCATGAATGAAAGTTTAAAATGTATTTTGCCTATTCCAAATGTAGCAAATTTACCACAACACTAACTATTGACTTCTCTATGTTTATGTTTTTGGATGTAATGTAATGTATAATTTGTAAAACATGTAAGGCAGACTTTCTGCAAGATTGTTTAAGGATATTTAGTAATCATGAAGACCAGTGGATTTACTATAAATGTTTGGATTTCATTTAAATTTTGTAAGTATTTTGATAATTATAGATGTGCTAAATTCACCAGAATTACAAAGTTATACTTTCTGAAATGTGTTTTTAAAGGCAAAAATGCCAAATTGGACTACAACAGAGAGGATGGATTAACTCAAATTTCATGGTTTTGGAACACTAACAACAGAAAATCTGGGACTTGAGTCAGGGCCGTCTTCAAAAGCACACCATGTTTAAATGTCTTTAATGTGTTACTGATTATCACCGGTAGATAGCAAAATGAACCAAAATGCATGCCCCTTGTTAACCTGCCATCCCCCCTCCCCATCCCCTGTAGTAGCAGAGAGAGAGAGAGCAGGAACAGAAGGGTTGTTTAGTTGAAAATGTCAGTCTGCCTGACTCATTGATCAGTGATTATTTGACTGAGGTTTGTACAATTTAGAATCTATGGCACCGACCATGGCTCTGAAATATCATTAGCATCACTGTGCTGGGTATTGATATGGGGCTCTCAGTGGTGCTGACAGACACAGATGGATATCCAATTGTGACTTTTTCTCTGAGTTCCGCTCCTTTTATCAATCCCTCTTGGATTTATAAAATTCTCTAAATTATATAGCTAGGGGAGGGGGTTCATGGTGGGTCACTAGTCGTGGGTCGAACCAGGCCGTCCCCCCGGTTAGAAATACTTGACACGTGGCAGCAATTGTGGATTTGCTAGTTACTATACAAAAATCACAATCACAATGTTTAAATACAAATACAAAATACAAAAATAAATCCACATAATAATAACACAATAATAATAAAAAAATAGTAAGTTATGAGTCAGTGATGTTACTTGCAAATAACATGGCTAGCAACCTTGCATCATATGCCCATATCCTGTAAGATCTTGTGAATATAATAAAAGTATATAGTGTATAAATAGAATAGATAGTACATACCTAAAGATAGTAAGTAGATTATATAGTATACTATCATACTATATATACTACTCTACATTAAAATGCATTTTCTGGATGTGGCTGTAATGTCTTCAGTCAAATAAATCACTGTAAGGAAGGTAATGTCTTGACGGATGTGTTTGAGATAAAGCTTATTTTTTATATAAATATTAATTCTGACCAACTTTTACGGGATGAAGAAGAAGGAAAACTCTCCCAGGGATGTGCTGAATTCACCAAGTAAGCAAAAGCTAATAATTAATAAGTCATTACAATTATGGTAACCCATCTAACACTGATTGATTGATTTGATATAAAATGTATCTCTAGGTTTTATTCAATCCGCCATTTTTAATTCTGGACCACACAAGGGTTCTTTTACTCAAACAGCTGATTGCTTTAACATTTTTTACCATGGTCACTGAGGTGAAATAGGTTTCTTTTGTTTAACTTAACTTATTCTCACCTTATTATTTTAAAGTTGTTATAAGCAATTCATTGAAGTGATCTATATTTCAGATCATGCTTCGCATTTTAATCCTGAATGAATTAGGTTAATTAGGTTGCCAAAATCTTTTGAGATATTTTAAAATTGGTATAATTACTTATTTTTATGTTTAAAGCTATTTCGTATGTTTAAAGCTATTTCGTAGTTTCTAAGTATTTCGTAGGAATTCTAAGTAATGATAACAACACTGTCGGCGCGTCCACATGATACAAGCCTTCTAACAGCCCCCACCCCTCCTCCACGCAGTTGCTAGTAGCCAAGGAGGATACGGAGGATTAAAAAAACATGATGGCCTCTTCAGAAGAGGTAATTATCTTCACTCGAGTTTCTGCATGCGAAAGTCACCGGACGTCACAATCTTTTGTGGAGCTGATAGTCTTAAAGGTGCTCTAAGCGATGTCACGCGTGTTTTTTAGGCTACAACATTTTTTGTAGCATATTCATATACATATTCTTTTATTTTTTTAAACCTCCTAACACTGATATAATTCCCCCTCTCCTGCTCACCTCTCAGCTTGCCACCAGAGTATTCAGAAAAATATGTAGCAGATTGGGGAAGGGAATATATCGTGTTTTTCAAACGATTTGTTGTACCATTCCAGCGCAAAGGTATCATAGAGCACGTGTGCACACTTCCAAACCACAGCTCAGACCTTGAGGCTGCATATGGCAAACAGTCCTTTGCAGTTTTCCACTGAGCAGCTCCACTGGAGCAGACGGGAGATGAGTTTTTGAGGGAAGAGAGAACATTATTCATTAATTTCCTCTGCCCACATTTTCACAGCTAGTCTTGGTTTTAAACCATTCACCAAACTGTGACACACTTCTGCCACTTAATTATTTGAAAAGCCCTCTCCACAATATAGTTCATTTTTTTTAAAGCTACCTCCGCTAATGATACACAATAGATCGATTCAGTGTCTCTCTTACTGTATATGGTAAAACCAACAAACATTTTTACTAAGCGATAGCTATAATCATACACTTTCTCTTTGACCACTGGTCCAGTAAATAGTTTTCTAAGAGGTCATAGAGATGAGCTTTTTGAGGCCTTAGTGGGAAATTATCTTTGGGTCGGAACTATCATTAGATATGACACCATCAGGAAAGCCATTTCTGTGAATCCTCCACCACATCTGCTCACATTAGTCCTTTTGATCTGGGGGATATGAGAAGACCATCAGAGCAAATGATTATGCTTACAAAATGTCCCTTTACTGCTCTTCGGACCCCAAAAAACTCATCTTCTTTTAATCGAACCCATTGCTTTTTAATGGTAGGCAATAGAGATAAGAGGGACGAGGGACATACTTGGGCTCAAAGCAGACAAGTGAGCATCCATCAGCTACTAGCACAGAATGTCCTCATATTTGCCTTTGCTCTGAGAGGAAGTGAAAGCAGGAAACACACTCCCCGCCCACCATTAGCAAGCATTACCTCAAGCAATCACTTTATTTAAATCGGCCTGGTGCTGTACCCCAGTCCAATCAAAAGCCTTTATCTGCTCATTGAAAAAGCCGATAATGGGATGAGGCAGCGCAGGGAGCAAGGGAAGGCGGGGGAGGTGTTAGTGCTCTAAAGTGCCTGGTCTCTTTATGTCCTTTGTTTAAATGGAAATAGAACAAGACAGACTTGATTGCATGATTAGCCTTAAGGGTGAATGTCAGTCAAGAGTCTATGGGGTCAGGTAATCATGCCACCAGGCTGGTGTGAACAGTGGCTATTGTGTGTTATGACATTAAAAGTGGTCTGTCAGTGAGAATCATACGTCACCGTTAAAAAAGCTTCAGACAGATTCCAGCACGGAAAGTGAATTTTATAACAGGTTGGGGAAGATAAAGAGAGACAAAATGCCACTGAAGGAGGAGATCAAAACACCAGAGAGAAACATAAAGTCACTGATAGTTCCGCGATCTTGCCATCTGCTTTTCTGAGTTATTTGTATACTGGGGAAAAAAGGCCAGCCATCTTTTTTGGAATCAAAACACAACCTGAATTTCCAAGGGATTTCATTTCAAAAAGCAGTCTGGATGCTGAGGCAAACGCCCAGCAATGACTCAGACAGTCACTCTGAAACATCTCAAGGGTGTTTAGCACTTTTGCAGATTTACAGCAAAGCAAGACAGGCAAACATGTAACTTAACAGGTGTTTTCATTTCCTATCTCAGATTACTTTTATTAAAAAAACTGGTTGAAAGAAAGTACAGCCACCATGCAACCCACTCACTTAATTCCACCCCCACCCTGTCCCCAGCCTTCAAACCTGGTATGACACACACCTCTAAGCTTACCTTGGAGTACATTGCCCCGTTAAGGACCTCTCTATTGCGGATCCAGATGATTGAGGCTGCCGGCTTGGCGTTGTCAGCATGGCAGGTCAGATTGAGTGGGTCACCAGCCCTTAGGCTCACCACCGGCCCTCCACTGATGACTGGGTCCTCTGGGGGGACTATTGATACAGACACAGAGTAAGACAGGACATTAGCCTCATGATAAACATATGATAATGAATGGGTTGCATGGATTATTGGTAAAGTATGTAGATCTGAAATGGGGTTGTCATTTATGCTTTATTTTTGTTGAATGCAGAATGATGGCATACTGGCATATAATGACTTCACTATTGTCGGTTTTACCAGCAATTATCAGTCTGATATATTGCTTTTCCAAAACACTGGGATAATGGAAGTCTGAACCACATAAGACAAAACAAATTACTAGGGCTGTCAAAATTAACACGTTAATAACAAGTTAACGCAAATTCCTTTCAACACCACTCCACTAATGTTTTTAACGCATGATTAACACACGCACATTCTGTGATTTCACTCCATAGTTTGGGAAATCAGAAAGCTGCAGCAGTAACATTGTGGACAGTGTTGCCAACTTGGAGACTTTCTTTCTAGATTTAGCGAGTTTTCAGACCCTCTTAGCGACTTATAAATATAACCAAATATAGTTTGTATTTCTACTGTAATTCATTCCCATGCATGCAGTCTAGAGATCCTAACACTAAACAGCGCTGCTCTCCTCCCCTCTGTTCTCTTGCGCAGCAGCACTGCGCAGGCAGTCAGTAGGGGTGGGTGGCTGCCAGCAGCAGAGGCTAGACGGTGGAATGGGTGCGGGTCTTAACGGGTATAAAAATACATCCATGAACAGGAGTGGTTGGCTAGCAGAAACAATGCTCCTTGAGCAGAAATTGGTAAATCAAGGGTCTTTTGATAGCAATTTGATTTTTAAAGCCCCTCCAGATGGTTCTCTCCACAAGACAAAAGTTATTTGCATTTAACGTTACTGTCGATGTGAACTGAGTTACTAACGGTGTAGTCAAGTCTCAAATACCACTTGAGCATTAAAAACTGGAAAAAAAATCCCTTTAAAGGAAATTTAGACTGATAAAAAAAAAAGTGTGATCAATCGCGAGTTAACTAGGGCACTCACGTGATTACATTTCTTTTATCGACTAACAGCCCTTCAAATTACAAATGGCACCTGCAAGGATCTGACTGCATGACACCTACTGTAACCTCATCATACAGTCAATCCCCGCATAATGAGAGTGCTTAACAAGAGACACCATTTTGGTTTATTGTATACAAATAATCTACACGCCACATCTATGGTTCCTCATTCAGGGAAGGTAATGAATTCACAGTAAGAAACAAATTTACCCTATACTTAATCCCTTACTTAAAACTATCTTAAATTGCATGGTGCGGTTTGTGGCACAAAAAGCTTTACACAAGTCACAGCATGCCTCTCTAAATAACAGTCAACTCTGCCACTCAACTCTTTTTCAGTCAAAGCAGATGAGATTCCCCTACTATACATACAATACACATAAAAATGTCAGCATTACATGTGATTCGTGCTATGTATAACCCCCCCTCAGACACACAGATGCACATTTGCTTCCCCTTTAATCTTTGACAAACAACAGAGAGAAGAAAACATCACAACAGTGCTATATGTGCATCTCAATGGCATTGATCAAAGTCCTTTTCCTGTTTTACCCAAGAGCTGATCTGTTTGTTTTTCTTTTTTTTTATAACTGAAACTGCAGTGAATTATTGATTGACCTGAGTGCTCATTATAATGCAGATCTGGGGCAAGATGAAATCAAAGGCTGCAGGCAGCTGCCATATTCCCCTGCAAAAGCATCATGATTGGAAGGAAGGTTATTATGGGTTAGATCTACGCTGTCAAACAGTACTGAGATGAATGAAAAGAGAGAAAATGTAATTAGGATACTGTTATGTACATTTAATGACAATAAGAATAAAAGGGGTCTTTTATGGCAGACATAAATGAGCATAGTGCCAGAAAGGTTTGCATATAGTGTTCTATGTTGCTCACTCTTAACTAAAATTACTGTCAGAAAATTTACTCTACAGAACTCAGTTTTAGTTTTAAGTTGCTGTAAATGTGTTTTTAAAATGATCAATCAAAACTTCTAGTTTGATCTCTGACTAAGATAACTATTTACTTTAAAGTTATAATACTTAAGATTTTCATTAAATCAAACCACGTTGCTATTATGGTTGGCATTTTTTCAGCAATATCTATTCAATGTATTTACGTTCTTTAATACCTTTTTTAATATGCTTTAATGTTAGTGGCGGAGTCCGCCGGTACTGACCCAGACACTCATTTCGAATGTTAACACTCCATTGAATGGGCATTATCAGAGGTAATTAGCATCATATATATGGGATAGAAGGGGTGGCAGTAGCTAAGTCCATAGAGATTTGGCGTAGGAACAGGAGGGTCGCAGGTTCACGGCCACACGGGTACCAAGTACCTCCTGGACACTGCCAAGGTGACCTTGAGCAAGGCACCGAACCCCCAACTGCTCGTGGAGCCTGTCCATGGGCAGCCCCCTCACTCTGACATCTCTCCATTAGTGCATGTATAGGTCCTGGGTATGTGTGTATTCCCGGGCTGTGTGTAATGTGTGTAGCTGTAACAACAGAGTGGAAAAATTGAATTTCCCCTTGCGGGATTAATAAAGTATGTCTTCTTGTCTTCTTCTAGAAGGGGCCTGCTACACCTACTAGTACTAGTTCAGAGGCCCTTATCATCTTTTCATATGGTTAACTTACCTAGCCTACGTAAGTAGTTAGTATGTCAATTGACACCACATAATAGAATGTGTCTCCACATGCATCTTGAGTGATCACTTGTGGTGGGATTTTACTTTCCGGTTCTATATTCAAATAAATACACATCATCTCTGTTTGCAAAGACCAAATGCATTGTTGTTTTTAACCAAGACTGCAATGCACTTCCTGTGCCTAGCCTGCCGGAAAGAAGAAAAAAAAGAAGAAAAAAAGAAATCAAAACAATACAGACTGGGCCTATTCCTTGAAATGTTCCAATCAAACCTAATTGCCCAAGATGTTTGATGCACTTGTCTATGGGATTTTTTAAATGATCAGACATCATGGACAAAGCCAGTGTATGCAAAATGAGAATGCTAAGCTTACGCAGAGGACATCAGTTGAGTAGGTGGTCCTTCAATGTGGCCCAAGACACATCCGCGTCCAAATGTGGTCTGAGCAATCGGATCTCAGTGCGTCCTCAATGCGACTTACAGTTGTCCACTTGTGATCGGATCAACCAAGACGCATGTAATGCCAGGTCTGAACAGGGCCACTGCCCAACTGGACCAGTAAATCTGCAATTTCAAAGACAATTCCCACTCACTAGTTCATATTGTGTGTTTGAGTTTGAAATGCAGTGTTAATTGTGGCAGTCTCCCTTTCATCTAGTCTTCATTGATATGCAGAGGGTTTGGAGAGGTAGAGGAATCTCAGGTCAGCATTCGCTGATTAGACAACAGGTTGTGCTGATCTAGGCAAGTGAGAAAGAATCTTTGTGAGAATGTGGTCACCTTCTGGTCCTTTATCAGCAATTGGAAACAAGGTCAAGGAGATCACATTAGTTTATTCTTATGCTAAGACTAGAGCTACGGCATGGTATGCAAATGAGACAGGGAGCATGTGAAAAGCATTATGAGCCGGGAATCTCAAACAGCTCTCCCAGTTGTCGTTAAAGAAAATGAACAAAATGTGAGGCTCTGCGATAGCACTGTGACAGTTGATTGCAAATATCCAGTGTTATTGGCTTTCTGTCAGTGCTCTCTTGCACACATGACACACATTAATTAAATGCCAAACATTTAAGGCAGCCATAAAAGGGTTTTTTAAGGAGAGGGGGAGATAAGAAAGGATAATCTGACAGTATGTGACTGATAGGACTCAGATGTAAAGTGAGGAGATTTTCCTCTTATTGCTTACAAGTGCACAAAACTGAGAAAAAGAGAGATCAGAGGCTTCTTTGCTCTCTCTCAAAGGAAATATTCCTCCTCTACACATATTAGCACATATCAGTGTCTATAAATAGGTGCTACAGGGTCAGAAGGTGACACCACTAATGAACATAGATATAATGTATACCCTTGCAGACTGTTTCAGTAAGTCCCTATGTGACCTATAGTCTCAGTTATATATTATTATTCACCTGTATTGTTTCAATTGAGGGATGTCAGTGCAAGAGGAGTTTATGATTTTGTGCATAGATGCACTACATGGCAGAGAGGAAGTCACAAGCAGACCAAACAGAGCACTGCTACACTTGCAGGTCATGTCCCCCTGGAGGGCAGCCTGCCAGCAAGACACTGAGGGTGAATGGTGAACAGACAAGTAAGAAGAGGGACATGCCTGGCTGTCTCCATCCCGCATCCATACCTTTGTATGTTTCTCTCCTCCATTGTGTTTGAGGTATTACTGTATGCAGAGGGTGCCAATGTGGAGACAGTTTGTGACAGCCAGTGTAACTAGCAAAGCGCTCAGCTCGTTACAGTTTTGCATCTTTTTGAAATCTCCACCACTAAAATAGCATCTTACCAAGGCAAAAGGGCAGTTAGAGTTGATTGCATGATAGTTCAGTAAAAGAACGTTTGTGCTCTTGTCCTTGGCAAGTGAAAGCCTTTATGTCTGCAGGATTTGACCAATAACCCAACATCCATTGAATACAAATGAAAAAAATAATTAAAATAGATATTTAGCTCTTTTTCTTCATCTGGGATCTTCCACTGATCCTGCCTTATGACTGCCAGGTCTGACAGTTATACAGAGGCCAAGCCTTGAACTTGAATCAGCCATCATCATTACTGGGCTGTTTGCAAACTCGGCAGTCCCTAATGGTTCTAAATTAGCTCTTTACTGCAGCCATTCGATGGACTTGGCATAAGTAGTGTGGTCAGTGGTACAGATTGATCACTCCTCTTTAATTACATGGCTGACTCACTGCAAACCCTGCTCCACTTACTACTTTCTTCTTAGGGATAATAATGTAATCTCAACAAATTTTCATTCTCCTGTGCAGGCACAGACATGGACACTGCCGGCATGCATACGCACAGACACCGACATTCACACACATTTCAGTGATAACAGGTTTTATATAAATCAAAGATAACCACTAGATCAGTCACGGAAGAGTTTGTGCTTTGTTTGCATGTCTGTATTAATTAAAAACGTAAGGCATGTGGCTTTAACTTAAGGCTTTAAAATAGCATAAGATACAGCCAGTTCATCGCTTTTATCATTTGAAAGAGCTTGTTGAAGTTACTTTGACCCATAGATCATAGATGTAATGGTGGGTTTAAAGCTCCAAGCTTCATTTTTCTTTGTTTGAGCGAGAAATACAATTTGTCTGTCACAATGTACATTAACCTACCCCAGTCCCTAAGATGGGTAATTCCACTATTTAATGTTAAGGCTGCTAACATTTTATTGAGGTCCTTCGGCTCACCCAGTCTGAGATAGACTTCATTTATGGATTTCTGCAAATCTACCAATGCTAGACATGTCTGACTATAAACCCTACCTTGGTTACTTAAGTCAAAAAGAAAATAAGGGCACATTGATGTCAGAAAGCCTGGACGTCGGTGAGATCATTTACTTTTACTGCATAATCAAAGATATCCATAAATGAGACCAAGGAATATTGATGCGTAATTAACTTAACAGTGCAAGGTGGTAAGTCCGTCACCTCCAAGAGGGGCATGAATAAACCCTGGGGGTCTTAAAGCTGCCTTTTGTCTGCTAATACAAATGAATTCCCTGAACACCGAACATAAAATTCCCCAAACACAAAACATAAAACTTGAATTTATGTGAGGGGAAGCTGATAACGTGCGCTGGAGTTGGCTGAAGAGTTGTCTTTAGTCTGGTAACACCTGGTGATGCTGATGGTGAACCTGCTGGGTTATTCAGGCCAAACCAATATTGGGGGGAATTTCGCGAAAGCAGACGATGAAATTCTGCAAGTGCCCCGGTTTTCCAGGAGTGTGAACAAGGGAGAAAAAGCAATTTGGAGGAGAATGAAAGGGAGAGGGCTCCTCACAGGGGTGCAGTGGAGAGAGTAGGCTGGCAATGTGTAGCTGCTGTAGCGCTGTGCTTCAGCAGATGTGTCCTGAACAACAATGAGCTTCCTGACTTGCTGGTCTATCTATTTCAGAAAGATGCGTGCATGGGCCGCTTGTCACCCTGTTGCGACAGCTTGCAGAGTTTGTGATGGATAGATCAGGAAAAAAGAAGACAAAAAGGAGAGAAGAGGAATACCCAGAGCAGGTGGATACAAGAGACATGCGTGGCTCACTGGCCCAAATCACCGGCCCTCTTCAAGTGCTGTCATTGTACATCTGTTTGAAAGCCAGATGATCCGGAGTATGAGTGAATTAATGAAAAAGAAAGGGAGAGAAATCCACAAAACCATTTAACCCGCACAAACAGGATCACAGACAGCAATCAAACAGGATGTCGGACTGTACAAAATGTATACACAAAAAAAACAGCAGAACTGATTTCTAGAAGAGTGTGTGCTTCCATATGGTAAAAAATAATAAACTGGGAGGGCAAATATGGGATAGAAAGTGGAATTGGGGAAAAGGGGAGGTAAAGAAAGACAGTGAATTAAAATGAAGGGAAAACACAAGGTAGGATTCAAAGGCTGGAGTAAACACGGACACATTTTAACATTTTTACAAGTGGAGTACATAAACGCTTACTAATCTTTTGGTAGTGTAGGTGTCATGATCTACCGAATAAACACTGCCAAATAAAATGGAGGGATGGAAGGATGAAGATCAGATGAGGAGTGGGGAGATGCCAGAGCTGTCAAAAACGGGCAGAGCCTGCTCCTTCACAGCGCAGCCATGTGCAGCCCCAGAAGCTGCTCTCCACAGATTGGGAGGGTGCTGACATCACTGCTCACCACCCGGCTGTGTTGCAATATATAGCTGTGTGTGTGTGTGTGTGTGTGTGTGTGTGTGTGTGTGTGTGTGTGTGTGTGTGTGTGTGTGTGTGTGTGTGTGTGTGTGTGTGTGTGTGTGTGTGTGTATGTGTGTTTGTGTGGGGGTGTGTGCGTGAGAGAGATTTTGAGGGTGGGAGGAATTGAATTTAGGATTCTGTTTCCATAAGAACAGTAAAAAATAAAATAAAAATGCTTATTTCAAGGTCCTGCCAACAATTATGCCCCATGGTGCTAGATTTTTCTTAATGCCAATCATTACTTTGCTTAACAATTATAGTTCGCTGAAGCAAGCCTATTTAATATGTAGTGTGAATTCAAATCAGCTCAGCACCTGTACACATTTGGTGCTGTTGTTTTGCAGAGCACAGATGTATATGTGTCATTTCTCCTCCTTCTGTTGAAATGCTGGGAAGAAGAAAAAAACACCCTAAACACAGTCTGTCTACCATAATCACGCACCTGTTCACAGACTCTTTGATATGATAGATGTAGTTATCATTCCATCTCGTGTTTCAGACAAATGGCAGAAAAGGCAGCGCAATAGAAGTGTTAGTTATATTTTCTCCCAGAATGACTGCCGTTTAGGACACTTTATCTCTTCTACTTACACGTGAGGCTCTAAAGCTACTTTTTTTGGGAATGTCTCTGAATTTGGCTCACACACACACACACACACACACACACACACACACACACACACACACACACACACACACACACACACACACACACCATTTTGACAACACCACTCAGTAAAAGGCATATGGATATGAATATTCGATAATGATGAAATACAGAAAAGATTAATACATGCATTCAAACACACAAAGGCACAAAAAGCTTGTTTCTAGTTACTGTAAGTCTTGAAAAAGTAATAGAACAACACCACTCCTTAAACACCAACTCCTTACGTCTAGCCCTGCTGAGCTGTCACACCACTCTAACAGACAAACACACAACAGAGGAAATTAAGTTTTTTTGGGGCATTTCCACCTTTAATGGACATGACAGCTAGGTGAGAAAGGGGAGAGAGAGAGGAAAGACATGTAGGAAATTGTCGTACTCGAACCCTGGACCTCTGCATTGAGGCATAAACCTCTATGTATATGTGAGCCTGCTCTACCAACTGAGCCAACCCGGCCACAGGAAATTACTTCTTTGCATAAGCTTGTTTTCACCCAAGAAACAACAATTGCCAAATTGCACTCATTGTTATATAGTCAGGCCATCTATATCATCATTGGTCTGCGGTTCTCACTCGCTGTGAAGTGTACCACTTAGTGAATAACAGGGCTAGCACCACGGACAGCGGTTGTGACAAAATACACTCTTATGGACCGTACAGAAACGTTATCTGTGTCTTGTTTTCAGCATGACAACTTCTAATTCCTCAGTAGCTTTTTTATTTTATTTTTTACCCTGTCCTCAAAGTCCACCCCAATACTAAAAGGATGCCAGTGTGAGCCTTGAGAAATAATAAATTCCGAATTATCCACAGAAATGGCTGATTCAGCTTTGGCAATTGAAAACACCAATTACAAAAGATACCCTTGGGCTTTTGTGTACATGGGAATTGTTGCTGAAGCGCAGGTCCAAGACATTAACAATGCAGGAAAGGGAAAACAAATATCTTACACACAATGGCTCATTCAAATGGCATGTTATCAATTATGTTTGTCAGAAGAATAGCATCATATTGTCTTCATGAATGCCTGTCATTTTGGAAGATCTTGTGCAAGGTCTTTTAAGTTACACCCCCTGCAACAACTGCATAAATCTAATTGTAATAATGGAATGAACCAGATATGGGATCAAATGTAAAGCTGACTAAATAACATGCTGCAATAACAAAAAGGAGAAAATATATTACTACACACTCACATGACATGTATTAATAACTGTTCACAGAACAAATACCATTTTTGGAACACTTTCTATTTACTTTAAACATTTTAAGTATGGTAATAATGAACTCTTAATTAAACATTGATACATTTGTAATGTATTCAGACACAACTTAAAAGCATGTGGCTTGTATACTGTACTATGTTTTGCTAAATGCTACCCCAGTTATGCAGTTTAAAAATGCATTTACTTTATTAAATATGTATGGATATAATACTACAATTGCAGGGTATTACAGATCCTGACAGCTATGTGTTTTTCTTAGTGAAATATTTTCCCTAATGAAGTGTCAAACATTGTAATCCTTCAATATTTGCTTCAAGTAAGGTTATCTCTTAAAGCATTTCCCAGCTGCCTGCAGTGTGATCTGCAATATGATCTTTATGACCCTGCACTCAGCAAGCTCGAACAGAGAGGTAAATAATGATGAAGTGTTTATCAAAAATGCATCTTAGCAACACTTTATCACATCATTTGCGGTCTTTTAATTAGTGAAAAAAACAAATCTACAGTATGCTTTTCATATCAGAATAAAGTGAGAAAAACAACAGTGATAGCAGTTCCGCTCTAAAATAATGACTTGAGAATGAGTGCGATGATGAGTCATCTAGACCACTTTGTTATCTTCAGAATTTATCTCATGATGAGTAAACTTCAATTCACAGACATTACATGGATGCACGAAGCGTCTCTGAATGAATTGCCTATCCTTTAACGCGGCATTTCAATTGAGGAGAATTCAGTAATCAAATATACCATGCCTCTGCATTAACTAGGAATGATTTGGTAAGTCATACAGAAAATAAAGGACAAAGTGAGAGAAAGTGTGAAAGAGACAGAGAAAGAAAAAAACATTTAAAATGGAAACTGATGTATTAAAATGTCAGCAATGAGTCAATAAATAGCACGACATTATGACACATTTTCCTTTGTGGAAAAGATTAATACCCTCCCGATGTACAAAAAAAAAAACAGAACACAGTCTGAAATACAGAAGTAGTTTGTCAGACGAAGACCTTAATCAAACAACCGTAATCTCCTTTCCCTTTGTTCTAGTGGTCCCCAACCTAAAGTAGAAAGATTAGAGCAAAGGTCTGGAGCAGTGCCAACTTGCTGCAAGGGATATAATTAGCCTCAGGGGTCTTTTTTGGACCTGAAACCCTCCATTGCCTTTCTTCATGACTAATTCACAAGACCTTGATTCTCCTTTGGCGTCTGAGGGTGAGCCTGCAAACCATGCAAATGCTCGGAAAGGTTAAGTTCACCATCTATTTTGCCCTCAGAGCTTATTTAATGGAGGAATTTTGTTGTTTATACATGTTGTGATGTGTTCAGTGTTTTCCACTGGAATTGCATCACTCTTGCACTTAAAGTTTTGGCTGAAATAAATAAAAGTAAACCAAAGGCTTACTTATTGCACATTTTCTTCTAAATGGGCAGGTAAGACAAGGTCACTGCTGCTTCATCTTTGGCTCAACTGAACTGTTTAGATTTCAAGGACAAACTCAGCAAATCACAAAAAAAGCCGAGTATCTTATTCTTGGCAGTGATTATGGTCTTCCTCTATGTGTTAGTAAATATGTATTTTATGTTATTTCCCAGCCTATCAAAGTCAAAAGGAGAGTAGTTCCTCTGATATGGCACATAGAGGAGTTTGGGCTGATATTGAGTTATGAAAGATAGAGGGGAGAATTTTAGATTTATTCTGCTCTCAGCTCGAAGAAGGAAGGCTGTGTGTGTGTATGTGTGTGTGTGTATGTGTGTGTGTGTAAGCATATTGTGTGTATACCTATGTATTTGTGTGTGTGTGTGTGTGTATATGCTGTAGGTGTGTAGGGCCATAGCTGTCTTCCAAGTCGATAGACACACTGTCACCACTGGGAAGTAATTGACAGCTTGGAGTTTGCAGTGACACAGGCCTTGCATATATTTCCTCCATTACCTTGCGTGTGTGTCAGCCTGCAGTTTTCCCGGCAGTGCATTCAGGACTCAGCTAGCTCGGCAGGGGATTAAACAAACACCTTCTATTTTGGCTTATGGGGAGGAACGATAAACTCTCTCACCCTCAATCATCCAAATAGGTAATAAAGGCTTTCCCTTTCTCATTGCTGATTGGTTACTTAAATACAGTAGGGCCAACTACTGCACTTCCTGCTGCTGTACGTGGCTTGCAGTCAAAGTCAAGCTTCGACAAATAATATGTTTCTTTGTTTTAATTACTTTGAGTAGTCGGTGTAGGGTTTGCCAAATTAGGAAAGCAGTGTCAAGGGGATTAAAGCAAAAAAACAAGACTTATTTGCATCTGCTGTGTATGGCAGCTGTTCACTCCTACATGTATAGAAATAAATGGCAGTTTCATAAGCATAAGAAAACTCCAAAAGATACTAAGAAGGCTAGATAAATACACATTAAATATGATGTTTAGCAGTAACATTAATTAAACCTAACATTGTTGATACCCAATATTTAATTTAGTTTACCAGCTGAATTGGGCAAATACATTGACAATGATCTTACTAACATGTAGGAATACAAATATTTGAATTCTTCTCTCCTTGACGCTGTGGTCAAATGGCAAGCTAAAACTAGCACATTAAAAGTAAAGGACAGTCGTGGACGGTAGAAGAGTGCAGTTGTGTTTTCAGCTCTCTGAAGTATCCATAATTATTCACTTATATCCATTTGCAGAGGGCTTGGCAGCCAGAGAAACGCTATGCCACAATTTGTCTTTCGCTTTCTCTTTTTACTCCTGCTGCCTTCTCTCCTACAAATCGTTACTTTCACTTTTCATTAGGCTGGATCAATAAGGCAGATCACTCGCTCGTGGCAAGGATACTGCATGGCAGATGCATCTCTTTCCCCCTACTCTTTCTTCTCCATATGCCTTCTCCCTTGTTCTCGTTTGCTCATTGTCATTGACTCCAGCTATCTTCCCAATGATCCTCCGGTGAAGGAGGTTGTGAGAGGCAGCGGGAGACAGGAAGCAGCAGCAGCAGCAGGAGACTTAAAGGGCCCTAAGAAAGAGACTTTAGCTAGCGATTGCACTGGTGAAATGGTATTGCTGAATGATAACCCAATGAAGTTTAATCAAGAACCAGTAACCTCTCAAGCTTGTAGTTATAATCAAAATGGAGGCTGCATGCAGAGGAAGAAAATTAAAGTGGAAATGTAAGAGTCTGTAAAGGTTTAGTCATATTGACACCGTCTGCCAAATGGGAAACATTAGCATTGATTTAATTCCTTTCTGGTGGTTTTAATAGAAAAGATGTCTTTTGTTCTCAGGATTTACTGTGGATATTTTATATTTATGTTTTGATTAAGACTTCATGTGAACACCTGTGTTTGAGCGTGTACCTATATTCATATTTTCTGTGTAATTTGAAACTGAACAAGGACACATAGTGTACAGTATTATTGTTGTGAAGCACCACTTGTGTTAGGGCCCCTAGAGCTCTGGTAGTACTTCTGCCCAGTGCTTAGGCTCGAGAGTGTAGATTTGGGTTGAATATTTGGGATGAGGCATATAAGCAAATTGTCCTGAACACTAATTCTAATGAAATATATCAGATATCACACACATAGCTAAAACAACAATAAATGTGCCCCTTAAATCCTCAGAAGCACTTTGAAACTAGCATGAAACACTTAAAAACTAATGAGTGAGAAGCAAGTGACGCCAGTGAAGCCTGTTCCATGAGTTGGTTTGCACCTGAGCGATCAGGGGTGGTTGGCGCTAGCCCAGTGGTGTTGTTTGAAATCTGTGTGTGTTTAATCTGGACTCACCCAGCACAGTGAGACGGGCAGGACGGGACCTCATGGCAGCCTGGACAGCCTGGCACTCAAATACAGCATCATCCATCAGCTCGACACGCTGGATTTGCAAATGATGCTCTCCTGAACCGTGGTCGCCAATCACTGTGTAACGAGGATAGCCTGCAGCGCAAACACATTTGTCCGTTTTAATCACCTTCAAAATCAACAGTACTGCTCATTTGCCAAATTTCAAAGCTTTGCACACTTATAGCAACAACAACAAGGTGCACAAGTTAATTAAATGTATACACAGTAGGCTATATGATAACATGTATCCTATTGTCAAGTTTTCAACTTTACTTGGCAAACACATTTTAATTGGCAAACCCATGTTAAAATACACAATATTGGCATGTTAACTGTAATTTAGCTGCATAGCCAGATAATTCAAACAGCAGGTATAGTTTATGATTCTTCATTGCTAATTTACTCACAATGCATTTTCATACAAGAGTAAAACATGAATAGTATAATATTTGTATAGCACTCCTGACAATGTTAATGAGCTGCTGTGGAGGTTGCTTCATTCTGCAGAATGATGTTTTACTGTAGCCGTAAACAGGAACAGCTAAAGTTTGAATTGTTTCAGCATTACTCTGTAAAATGATTTATAGTTTAATAATGCAAGAAAGCAGAGCAATATCCAAGAGACCTGGGTATTTTACACAAGTCAAGCAAGATGGTTATCCCCCTAACTATTATCAAAATATGCATTGAGAGTGTGTTGTGGAGTGCATCTCTCCACCGGGGCAAATAAGCAGAAATGTGTTTGACTGAGGAGCTTTATGGGGTATTTCTCTTGCTTTTAGAGTTGCTCGTCTCTAAAGATCCATTTTCTTTTTCTCTCACTCAATCTTTATAATTATTATTTATACAGTATGTGGAATGAAATGAAAATGTCTGTTCATAAAAAATGCACTTCAAAAAATTGTTATGAATTTCCAGCTAAGAATTGACTTTTTCCTCCAGTGGTCCTTAACTAATTGATCAATGATGAAACTAGTGGATAGGATTGGAGAATTTTACAGCAGAACAAGGCAGGACTTTTAACAAAGCCTCACTTTAACTGTGTGCTTTGTGTAAGAAAACTTCACACTTCAGACTTACACACTTGTCATTTCCTTTCCAGAAAGTCTGTCAGTACCCATCCAACTGTTGGGTCATTGCCAACAAATGTTGGGGAGAAAAATATAGATTTTCCAATAAAAGCTAGCCAATGACTCATGTTCACTTCAGAGATCTTCAAACACTCCAGTCTTTAACTGTAAAGGTTTTAAAGGCTAGTTATACGTTTTAGCTCCCAAAAGGAACATTACAGACTGGGCAGGCTTAAAACAGCTGTTACTGTAAACCCTTGAATTTGTCTACTGCAGAATCGCATTGTATGCTCGTATGTAAGTCTAATTACAGACTGTTGCTTCATTGAATCCAGTTGCCTTTAATAGAGCATGAAGTGGGCCTCATGTTATGCTGGTGGGGTGCGTTACAGCCGATTAAGCCACTCTGCATTTTATCCTCCTACGTGTAGCCTTTAATCTTAAGGGTCTATATAGTGGGAGGACAAAGGACAAAAGAACGCCTAAACATCAACATTAAAGCTGGGGAGAAGATAAACAGAGGAAGGCAAAATGATTAGCAAGCCAAAAAAACGAAAAAATGAGCAAAGGTGGAAGCTGCACCAGTGAATGATTTGCGCGAAACTAGCCTAACACATTCTCACTCCAAACTCGTCACATACGGACACTTGGTCAGGACCCCTGGCGTCACGTTTTTAATGCTCTGCGTACCCCTTTGGCTTCATTTTTCCACGTCAAGGGTTAGGTTTAGGTTTAGGCAACTAGCCTAGTTGGTGAGGTTTCCGAAAAGATTGTGGTTTGGATTAAAATAAGTACTTTGGTTACATTACGTAACTTACGTACAGGACGCAAGTCACTGCTGCCGTATTTGACGAGTTGAGGAGTGAGGATGGGTTGACTAGTCATACAGGTGATAAAATGCTTCCTTTCTTTGAATTTCATAGTATATGCTACAATGTGTCCTACACTGTGTGATAGCAGGGCTTTAGTAACACAGGTTGTAACAGGGTTAATAGAGACCTTATCACAACTAAAAGCTTCCATTAATAACATGAATAACCAACTGAAAAAGAGCTTTTTGCTTTTTCACGCTCAGAATAATGCCTAAAATAGGTGCACCATTATGTGCACAGGGTCACCCAGAGAACCATTTAGCTTCAATTTTATGTTTATTGATGAGATTCAAAGCAATAATGCTATTGAGGATCACAAAGGTAATGATTATTGCACATTCTGAATGATGTGACCTTGAGTTGACTCCAGTCTACCTAGTGAGTGAGCGATTGTACCTACCCCCAGAAACAGAATATACTTCAAATGCACTTTAGTTTTACTTGTTTTAATTGTTGCAAGGCATAAGCCATGTCCATTTATGTTCCACAAACAGATGATCTGGCCAATTACCTCATCTGTGCCTCTGGCAAATTAAGAATAATTTTGCTGTGTGAGGATATGGCTCTGTCCCAGTTTCATCTCTGTACATTAGCTGGATCCAGAAGGAAAGGTAATTTGCATTTGTTGTGGATAGTAATGATAAGAATATTATAATCTAATTTTAAAACAATGGAAACATACTGTAATGTGTTTTTGTCACCTTATAAGCACCTTGACCATGCATTTTGTCAATATGACTAAAATTACACTGGCACACATGAAGACTGATCACCTCTGCACACGTAATGCGTACTATAAAGGGCCATTGATCTTAGATCTCAGCGAATTTCTAACACACAATGTGTTACCCAAAGCAAACAATGTAAAATAGGTCCATTAAGAAGTAATGAATCCATCAGAGGGGAATGGATTTTTCTTGAGGCTGGATCAATGGTGCACGTGCATGTGTGTGTGTGTGTGTGTGTGTGTGTTTGTGTGTGTGTGCATGTAAGTATACAGACACAGAGGTGTGGCCTAGTGATTTATAGCATCACCTATAACATGTTTCACACAATGTAACCACCAGGGGATAGAAACAGGTTAGCTGCAGCTGTGAACAGGTGACCGGTGTTCAATTCGCTCTCATCAGAGGCGAGAGTGACACATGCTTGCTGCTAAAGGTCTGCTAACTGTCAGCTTCTGCAAGTGCATGGCATAATGTATACAAACACTTCCTTTCAACGTCTTTACTGTGTGCGCAGGAGAATTCACTTATACTGTAGCTGCATAGTCTGTTGTCACCACCATCATACATATAGCAGATACATTCTCTGTCATGCATATTCATGGCATTGATTGGTATGTACTGAGCGGTTGTGGGGCTACTTTGCTTTTCTTTAATTAGAGTGAAAACGTGTGACACAAAAGGGAATGAATAGGAAATTCAGGGACAGATAGGAATCATTGGCTTTTGTGCCGTGATTTCTTGTGCTGAATGGTGAAAGAGTTCTCTCGGTTTAATCACTGCTCCAGTGAATGGAAACAGGTCCCAGGCGGAGAACACTGTCGCCGACGCAGCTTCTTTCCATAAATTGCAGAGCAGACCTATATTATTGAAATGCTCCATGCAACATTTGATTCGTCACACTTTTTATGTATACAGCTGCCACTTTCCTTTCATTGTGTACATCTTGCAGTGGATGTACCGTCACTCTTTTACTGCTGCATGCATTGCTTCTTTATGTAGGCAGTAGTGATAAAAAGGACAGCTGTCGAGCTCTTTATTTGGAAGAAGTGTCATCTGTCTCAATAGAAGGCACTCAGCCCTGTGTATGTATCATACTGTTGATTTTAGCGACCCATCTTTTCCAGGCAGGCAGCTATTCCTCCTCATACGAAACACTTTTCTTCAACGGTTTAAGAGAGAATGATCACTCCAACTCTACATCTTGGCCCTGATTATTTAGCCAAAGACGAAGAAGGGAATGGTTGTGCAGAAGATCGTCGTGACGCAGCGTTCTCTCCCTTTTCTCTGTTCTCTTCCGTTCTCTGTCTTTGACCATCGTTGAAATGAGATTTCATCTTGATTTTCTTGTCTTGTTAAATCAATAAAAATAGAAGAGGATAAAACAAACTCTACATCTCTACTTCAATTTGACCCTAAATAAAATTGCGCTCTCTCTTCCTTCCTCTCTCTCATTGTATCTCTAGCAATCATAAGTACTCTCCCTGTCTGCCTCCTCTTCCTTCAAAGGAGACTTGAAGACTGCAGGACCATTGTTTACTGCAACCTCTCAGTCTCCCCTGGGCCTGATAAGAACACGAAGAGGGAATAGGATGGCTTTACTGGGGCTCTGTCAGCCACTGAGGTTTAATTACAGACCACACAGGCGACCTCCGTTTGTTAAAGGTCAGAGGGTAGAGGACCCCCAATCTCATGTGAAATACTGATTTATTTGTTCCTGAAGAGACTTTTGTGCTTTAAAAAAATGGCAGAAGTTGGATATTTTGTCACCATGCCTTGAATTGCAATTACTCTAGCTTTATCAGTGGTCACACAGGAGTGGTGTGTGAGGCAAATTAGAATGCTCTAAAAGAAAGACCATGCCCTTATATAATAATGTATCCTACTGTGTATAGAGTTCTGTGTACAGCTTCAAATGTGTACAGATGCAAGTTTTCGGGCATAATTTAATGATCATTTCAATAAAAGATGCGTGCATACTGTGATTTTATGGTTTTTCTCATTCAATAGCTCAGTGCTTCAAAGGTTGTAAATGTTTATTTAGAGGAGTAATGTGCTTCCTTGAAATGCATCAAGGTCATGAGTACATAAAACCTCGATTGGTGGAACAACAGGCTACTAAATGACAGTGCAGTAGTCACTTTTACTTCAAATTAAACAATTAAGGCAATTATACATGAGGTGCAGTGTAATTAGAGGATGCCAGATACTCTTCAAAAAGCCATTTAGCAGCCTGAAGCACTAGAGAAAGACCAGTGCTACTATTGATTTCACATTGATTTTCATTCAGATTTTTGTGCTTCTCTGCCAAACAAAAAGTATAAGAGATTTAGGTCTGCATCTAACACAGAGACAGACATTTTTGATTATTTTTGGTAATGTTGAGTGATATACTTATTTATGTTTCACATAACACTTGGAATGTAAAACTGCTGTTGTAATACAATATTATGAGACCTCTGTTATCTGTCTGTGGAGTGATCTATTTGGAAAAGGGTAGGATGTTGACATTTGTGGGCTTAAGATGACAAAAAGCGTCCATTTGAATATGACAGTTATATTAGAGAGTGTAATTAATAGAGGAAACTAAGGGTGGTGGAAAAATGGAGGGTGACACACTCAAGGGGATAAATGCTGTTACTTACCAGCGAGGTCTCTGCCAACTCCCAGAGCCAGGCCATCTTTGATCCATAGGACAACGCCATGGTAACCGGGGATAGTGCATGGTAACGTCACAAGCTGGCCTGCCACCACAACCAGATCCTGTGGTTGCTGGGAAAACATGGCCTCCGCCCCTTTAGAACAAAAGAAGAAGGGACAGGTTATTAAATCATTACATCATTCTAATATAATCAGGAGAAGAGGGAATAGAAAATTCAAGATAAAAGAAGGGAATAAGTGTGGCTTTACAAACACCTGCTTTCAACGTTTCAAGTGCTGAATGAAGGGAAAATGAAGGGAAGTGCACCATATGCCCATTTCCACCAATTTCACTCAAACCCCTTGTCAAAGTTATGTTGAAAGACCCTAAAGGGTGATTTACAAATGTGGCACATTCTTTTACTATTCATGATATGGAGACAAGATACTGTACATGCATCAGAGGTGTCAGTGCAGTACCAGGACTGAAGCACAGGCTAAGAGACAGTCGTCACAGTTCAGATTGGTTCATGTATGAAGGATGTCACCATTCAGATGGGCTGGACTCTTACACACCACAGCAGATTACATGATCTTGTCTGCCAACACTGCTCTAGTGGCATACATTAACTCGAGCTCACACCCATGTATTCCATCTGTGCAACTGCTATTAGCTGCACTCCTCTTCTGCGTGTTCAGGCAGAAAGTGGTGTGCAGTGAACTCCATTAGAGGCAGAGGGTGTGTTAATCGGGAGGGGTACGGTGGCGGTGGAGAGGGTGGGGGGTAGTGTTGTGGATCAGAGTGGAGGGTACAAAGTGGTACTGATGTGTAGTTAGAAACACTGGCAGGCTGCCTATCAACTAAAGCCCTCATACACATACACACTGACATGCATTCATACAGACGCAGTCTGATTTGGGAGCACAAACTGCAGCAAAGGTTTAAAAGTGTCACTTTCTCTCTCACACTTTACTGAGACAGTTTTAGTTAGCAGCTTTTTCTTATTTTTAAACTTCTAAGTTCTATTGCTTGGATCAGAATGTCTGCCTTTTTCTTGAACAACTTATTCATTCTCCTTGATATATGCAGCTGCACAAATACAGGCACACATACAAACAAGAGCATGTACTTCTATTACACTGAAATGGGCTCTCACGCACATTTTTTTTTCAACTTAGACATATGCAAATAAAAAGCTGATAGAAGAATAACGTAGTGAATTACAATTATGAGCTGAGCAAAGACAGCGTGTTTTCATCTTACAACATATTTGTATAACATTGCAGTCATCTTTGTATCCTTGGTTTTTTTATTCAAAGGACATTTCTTATCCTATTGCAAACAAGGAAATTGAATAGCTTTGTTCTACTATTTCAAACCACATCAGAGAAAAGATTGTTGTCATACAAGAAACTGATTTTAATTTAGTTGGAAAATGCTAAATGAAAAAAAAGTAATTTTTCAGCCTTGAACTGATTTCCATGTGATGGATGCATAGAGATGTAAGCAGAAGTTTTTATATTGATTCATGCGCTCTCTTTCCTGTGCACACTGTCACACCTACACATTACACACAGACAGAAACACACAATCCTGCCTCATTTTAATATATATCTATTACTAAACCAGCACCAGAAAAAAATATGATGTGCTGTGCCTGAAAGCATATAATGGGCTTTTCATCATCTTGAGACTTAACAGCTTCTCCCTGGCTAACCAGGCCCTTCGTAAGTGTGCATGTATATTAGTTGATGCTGGCTAAGTGAGATTTTATCTCACCATATGTATTGCCCTTCAAACCAAGACAGATCTGACCATGTTCCCACGTGAGGAGCTTATGTCGGCTGTACTCTGCTACACATTCAGCACACAGATGAAGCACGCATATATATATAGACAGCTACTCGACAGATCTCTTGGCATGTTCCGGAAAAAAAAATGTAAACGCCAGGGAATCTTGTATCTGCTCAGTCTTGACAGATATTATCAAACCGTTCAGCCTGCACTGTAATCAATTTAACATTGGAGGGATGTCTCTGTTGGCAGCACACATGCCTGCATACTTCCAACAAGCTGCCTATGTCCTCACTCCTGTCCCCATTCTCTGGACTACTCGCCTCATGTGTTATCAAGAAAAAAATTATTGGAGATTATTTTTCAGGCTAACCGTCATGCTGTTACGCATTCTCTCGAGACAGAGCAGCGCAGTTTCAGCTTGAACAATCATATATATAGATTTGATGATGTGTCTGCACAGAGGCAGATTTTAGCACTTTATTACTTGCAGTAGGAGTTCATTCAAATTCCGTGTCATACTTTGCCCTGAAACTATTGTAAACAAATATCTGACTTCTCAAAAAGCCTCCTCCAAAATATTAATTAACTGTGTTCACACGTCTCTTACAGAAATAAGTACATGTGAGCCATTACTTGTAGCTTCACATGAACTTGAGCTGCATGAGGGGAGCTTTCCAAAGTCTAAATAAATAACCCTGATGATGTCATAAGATCTATCACATGACACACTTAAGTTGCATTATGGGAATTGTAGAATCCAGTGTTTTGTGATCTTGACCCATATTGAAGACTTATGCAGTATTCAACCCAAACGCAAAGCAAATTTTCGAGTTTGATCATTTGTGTTTATTTGCGTTACTAGCGAGACGCTCTGGAGAGGAGGAGGGGCTCCATGTATCAACAACGTTTCTTTTGCCATCTCTCTTCTTCTATCATCAACCATGGCCGAAAGAAAAACACTATTGCTGCTTTTGGCCTGTTGTGGAAGTCCCAGATTCGTCGGAAAAACCAAACACTGTCTTGTCTGTGGTTCATAACATCATCCAGAAGCGCACACAGCCCACAGATGGCTACAATAATTTCTTTCCTCCATTTCTGATTGAACAACGTCAGCACGTCAGTTGAATATCAACGTCGATAGGTTTCGCGACACAGCCACACGTGAATACGCAAATTCACGTCTATTCGCATCTTTGTATTGGCCTTGCATGTAATTGTGCCGTGTGAAAAAATTCACTTTGCGTGTGGTGTTAACACAGCATTAAGTTAGCCCCTGACTTGGACTATGGAAGTACAATACTAAATGGCTAGAATAACTCAAACTCTTCAAAAAGACCCTCAGACCAAAGCAGACAAAACGTAGCAAGTAGCAAGGTTGCTACATAGCATAGAAACAAAATATGCATGACACAATAAGCATGGTGAGTATTCAACAACAACAACAACAACCACCAACACCAGCCAATCAAAATCAGATGGACTTGGTCCTACCTCTGAATGATATTAAGTATCCTTTACGAACATTTTCCTATATGTTTGTACTGTTGCCATTTCAAGACTGATGTCCTAGAAGGGCTATTAAAATACACCAGTGATAGGAAGAATCAAAAATGTAACTGACACCAGCTTGCGCTTGTCACTTGAGCAGTTAAAAAGTGACTTCCTTCATTCAATTTAAAGCCTGGCTGAGTCTTCATAGGGACACAGCAGTAAAAAATGAGGTGATGTGTTTGAGGAGGCTGGGGCTTACATCAAGGTGGCTACATTCATTCATCCATCCCTTCTGTACGGAATAAATCCCTGTCACACCTGTGACTTGTCACATTTATCCTTCACTGGGCATCACAGCGTTGGCAAAAAGATGTGCCCCAATCAAGGCATGTGCCCTTCTTTATTCTCTACCGGGCATGACAAGCAACAGAGTAAAGACAACCCCTGTCTCCCCCACTAAATTCATGAAAAATAGTTTCATAACAAAAATCCACAATTAAAGTGACTATTTGTAACTTCTTAATGTTTCTAAAGCTCTGTCATTTTTTCTTAATTGACTTATAACAGCAAATGAGACTAACAGTGAAAAGAAAGTTATTTCTATATAGTTTTTAGTAAGGCCTCTGCCCTGGGTCGATTTTTCCAGGTAGACGGCACTACAGTAACACATTCTGAGGGGTCACAGATTTTTTTTTTAACACCGGAAAAGCCAGTGTTATGCCATATGCCAGCGGAGCCAGGTAAAAGGAAGCAGGAGATTTCTTTATATAGGCCTAATTGTATTTTAATGTTATTTTAGAAGTTATCTGCTGTAGTTATGGCTGATACTGGGGCAGGACCATCACAGGAAAGAAGGAAATTAAACGAAGAACAACTAAAAGACAAAAGGGAAAAGGAAACGTGAGTCCCACTCGGTCGGGCTATCAACAGATGGAGACAATTACGGGATTGTAAATGATTCAGAACCGACCCTGAATTGGCCCTCATGTATGTAATATGTCTATTTTATTCATAAAATAACTCTATAGTGTGCAATGTGGTTGTACGTCAGTAGCCAACATTAAATTACGTCCCCTTTCCATTTAGCGTGGAGGTTTTCCTGTTACTCCGTGTTTGTGTTGGCTTACTATTTTCTTTCCCCTTGACCCCTGTAACGTAATTATTATTACGTTGGTTGCTACAATAAACTCTTAATGTTTTGACTCATAACACAGTGACAGTGATACCCGGTTTAGCTCACGAGACATCCAAAGTAGGCTAAGTTACTGTATGCAACACTTGAAATGCAAAGATGCATCTGTAACTCTGACCTCCGGATAACGCTAACTCAGTAATATACAGTGGGCAATACAGCACCGTAAAGAAAAGACCATTACGACAGTAGTTGTGGTAAAAACACTACCGCTTTTGTCCAAAGCGGCCGCTAGAATCAACACTAAAGTTACATATAGTAAATGTGCCCAGGTGTAGTTGGAGAACCACATTAATAATGCTTTATTAAGCATCCTAACAGGGTTTACTAAAGAGCTAGTTAAAAACAACATGAATAATAAAATGAAAATCATGCCAATTTGCTGTGAGACAAATGGGCCATGACTTCAGGGGTTAGGTTCTGTAAATGTGTGGGCACACAGAACAGAAACATACAACTTTTGTCGGTCACTAGAGACAAAAGCCCTGTGGGTTTTCTCACTCAGCAACAGCCAAACCTGTACTATGAATAGAACGTCAAATAATAACACAAGTGAACTACTTAGTTTGTTTTCATCTATTGTCTGGGAAGATTAATAGACAACCTATGGCTGTGCAGACATTATATAACAATCGCCATGAATTAAATCTATCAACAAAGCTCAGGTTATTACAAGAAACAGAGCTCAATGCTTGTCTATAATTATCGACTTCCAAATGCACAAAGAAAATATAAAAAAATGTTTTCTACATTTCTATATCCACACATCTGTATCTATAAAAGTAAATTAGGGTGGTGAACCCCGTTGCAAACGTTTTTGCATTACCCCTTACTTGATATATTTATGTGCATCAAATCCTAGACTATGATTCATGCTGGGTGTAATTCAGTGCCCTGCATTTAGAAAGGTGAGGTCAGAGATCTTTGATAAGGACTGCCCAGTTGTTTCAAATGGTAGAAAAAAGCAGGTAGTTAAATACTGTGCACAGAGCTATATTCATAATGTGGACCGGCACTTTGCTTTGCCTAATGTTGTCATTTCACTTCAGATAATTTGTTTACCATTGGACAGCTGCTGCATTTCCACACACTACAGCACTATTTTCCCCTCGGCGGTAACTGCCCCCAATTCCATCGCTTTTTGCCAATCAGGCCTGGAAATTACCATTACGGACACACATTCAGCCCACTTCAGAGAAATAATCAGCATGCTGTCTATGCGGCATGTGGCCACACAGCACCAAAGCTTAGCCCAAGATCATTATCAAAAACTATTACCCCTCTGGCCTGTGTATTTTATACCAGCAATTTAGATGCACAGGGGGGCTTCAGAATACGGAGGAGCATGTGAGTTGGTCATATGTATTGTAGTTTGGTAGCCAAAGACCACGGTTTCTTTTTAATGACAATGCTGCTGGAAGTTTTCAGTGGTATGTAAGTGGAAGCAGTATAAAGAGAAACAGGTGGGGTGAGATGAGAGGGAGAGGTTTATTTGTATCTTCCTCTAACCCACTGGTAGGGTTGCCTTTTGATAAAGGTATGAATTTAGAGAATAAATTAAAATATTCTTATAGATCCTATTGCAATGATTGTCAAATAAAGAATATCATCCACTTGCCCTGCAGGGGCCCCTACTGGTCCATTTGTTTAAACCACAAAGAGGAGATGCAACCCACAGGAACCAGCTTTCCAAGCACCTGAACAGACTTTCTTTTATCTACTCTTTCCAAAGCTTTGTAAACTATTACTTAACACTTCTTAAAGGAATCCAGCTGTTTCTTTTCTGGCCTGTAGGTAAATATGAACAAATGCCCTGCAATTAGGATTACTCATCTAAACTGCAACTGAAAGTTGCCTGTTGCCCAATCCATCTCTCCATCAGACCTCCTACTCCTCTGAAGTAGCGTTTTTGTCCTCCATCACCAGACACTGATTAGTGATAAACCCACAACTCCAGCATGCATTCTCTCCTTCTCACCATACTTCTAATGGCCATGATTTGTGCACTTTAATTATCAGCAGCATGATCATTAATTTGACACTGTCAGTGAAGCATGCTGCTGTGACATTCATCAGTCCATAGCAACCACAAAAGAATGAATTCTATCTCGCCTGTGGTTATATGACTCCCATCCATGTTGCTGAAAGTCAGTTTCAGATTGGTGATAAGTGCATTCTGAATGTCTGAAAAAGCATTTTGACAAATTTTAAAAAGGAAGAGACCATAATTTCAGAGATGTTAAAGCAACATTACTGCAAATGTGTGACAGAAACTTGGCAGGAAAACAGCCAACTAATTACTAATCATGGCCACTGAAAGTCACGCTTCGATCAACTATGTTTTATAATCTAATTTATTCACAATATTAATTGAGAAGCAATGGGTCACCCAATAGTTCTGATTAGCTGTGATTGATGTACTGCTTGTTAGAGTTTAATAAGGCAATTAGAGGGTCATTTTCTTGATTTTTGGCACTTTGAACTTATTAAAACCATAACCTTGCATATTTCTAATAACACGTTTAGTAAACAATACATAGAGATGCTTAACACATAGAGCCAGAGCACTGCGCACACACATACATACATTGTACTAGACAGCACACTAATTTAATTTAATTTAATTTAATATTTATCTGTCAGGGACAGTGCATACTAATAAACATTTCTGTAAACATGCCAGAATTGCGGTCCCTGCAAGATGTTGCACTAGGCTCCCTTAGAAACAATGATAGGCATTCTAACATGAGCATGACATTAAATACAAATATAAATACATGCGCACTAGATAAAATCATTCTTGTCGAAAATCACATTTCATTGTAGATTAAAAAACAAACAAATAAAAAACACCAAAATCAACATAATTAAATAAATCTTTAGCCTATAAACCAGACATACAAAATGAATAAAAATATTTAAAAAAAATTTAAATTTAAAAAGAAAAAAAAAGAATCAATGTTGACATCTTTGGCTTGTGACAAGCCATTTCTTTTTGCATTAGACTTAAATGAGTGACATGATGTGGACTTTATTATTGATTGTGGTACTGTATTCATCTGATGTGCTGCCCTGAAGGAAAAGACAGCCTGGCTGAATGCAGTGTTTCTCCGTGGGATTGTGCAGGAACCAACTCTGCAGGTTAAAAATGAATAGTTTAGCTCGCCTTGCTGAAATAAATCTGTAAACCTCCATGAATAGTACAGCATGTACAGTAAATGTACATGCTGTACATCTTTTTATGAACTCAAGGCATTCTGACATAAATTGCCTTCAGTGTGTTCTGAAAAGCGGAAATTACTTAAGACCACTATAAAAAAGGTCTACCTTCAGAGAGAGGAGGAACAATGATAATGTCTCAAATATTTCCCGTAGCATTTACGCTTTGCTCAAGGTGGTACATGAGTATTCACAGTAACAATGGGCTTTTTTCTGTCAAATTCTGGATTTTGACATTTTTTTAAACCTTATATCACTAAGGTTTTGGCCCCCTGTTTCTCAGAGCACTGACTGTAGGCTTTTGTTACATTGGCTACTTCATTGCAATAATAAATATTTCATAAAGCTCTGTCAAGCCCATAAGAGGAGGCATGCATTTCTATCAATCTGTCTTCCTCATCAGAATGTTCAAATCCCTTTTCCTGCCTGTCCACTTGTGAAACAAACACAGTTGTATGCAGACTGATAATACGCCAAGCCTATCTATGCTGCGACGGCTGCCATTATTATCAAGATTTGTCTGTGGAAATGAAAATTCATGAAGCAGGGATGATAAACATCAGTGCTGCTGGAAGACGTTGTATTTATGCCCTCTCTCACACTGTGCATTAGTGGAGCATGACAGTTGCCAAGACATAATCAAGACGGATCGCCTCTGATGATGACTTCTAAAAATTACAAATGGCAACAGCGGGAAGGCCTTGAAGGCGCTCGCTTTATTATCAGCTACACAGCCAAAAAAAGTGTGATTCCATGGACATCAGTAGCTGGGGTATCAAGGGCCACAAACGGATTATTAAATCACTCTAGGCTGCAGCTTTTCTGGCTGTTGAAATAACAGGGGTTCCAAAGGTCATCAAGACATTATGAGCCATAGAACAGATTCTTACCCTCAAGCAAATTTGGTTTAACTTCTTCTATGATGGATAAAAAAAGAGAATGCTGAAATATAATGGTCTTCAAGGTTTTCAGCCTCTAAACAGTCAGAGTAGTGTGAAATCAAACACACACAGTAATCACTTTCTAGATGTATGCCAGCTTTGTGCTGGAAATACAAGACCTAGTCTGACCACTGATTGTAATTACTGTTATAAAGCAGCAACTCTTGTGGGCTGGTTTCCAAGGTAACTACAGTTCAAAGAGAACGGTTCAAATATTCTAGTTAGCATAAATGCGACTGAACGCCACATAACTCTCCTCCCCTGGCTGGTATTGATTAAAAAAAGTGTGGGGAAATGGAGCAACTCGCTTTGCAAACCGGACTACTTTATTTTAGCGTACACTTTTGCATAATGGGAAGCAGGGACATAAAAGAGATGCAAATGAGATGGAGAAGAGAAGAAGTTTGGGACTTTAGATGGGCCCTGATTGAATAGGAAGGGTCCCTTCTGTTTCTCTACTCCATCAACACATCCTTTCTATGTCAACTTTTACCTCTTCATCGCCTCCTGCCTCTTCAGAGCGCTCTGCCACTGGTGTATTTGTTTGTTTTCAGAGCTCAAGGCCAGCCTTGCTATTGTCTCTCTGCTGATACATCAAGACTTGAGTGTTTACTGAGTGTAAGAAGTCAAGTGATTTGCAAAGGGAATATGTTTGTGCAGGAGAGGGACCTTAAAGGGTGTTCAAAGTGAGCTTACATTGGGATTGATCATGTTCATTAAGGAATGATGAGCATTTGAAACAGACTCAGGTGGTTGATTTGATGGATGTGGTGTGGAGAGGGCCTTAGTCCAAAAGGGCATATCATATATATTTTGAGGGAGAGTCCCATTTTTCTATTACATGATATGTCACAGGCACAGAAAGCCACATTAAGCTGCCCTTTGTCCAGCAATAACTCATATTTTGTAGGGCTGACAAGATAAAAGTGTACCTTGACTTTCAAGACTTGGAGCAGGTTCTCTTTGAGTAAGATCAAATCAAGAGATATAGATCAAAGCTCTTGGGGGAAAAAAGCCGAAAGGGATGTATCTGTGTGTCTGAAAGGTTTCAAAAATGTGTCCAATTCATACAAAGGTTTTAATAAGTCAAATAAATTGCTAACAAGGCGAGGTGTTCAGATTTGGGACAACAATCAATGTTTCACATGTTTTAATAATATATCATAGTTAATTGTTAAAGAACATATTGCATTTCGGTTTTCCCTTATTTCCACAACTTTATTGTAACTAAAAAAGCACCAGTAAATTTTGTGATGAATACACTGAGGCTACATTTCTTTCATAAAATGAAAAAATATACATATTATAGAAGGCAACCCCATAAAAAAGGTGAACTGGGGGGAGGAGACTCCATAAATAAGCCACCTGATTAGATTTTTTCCAGGTTCTCACAGCACACAGTGATGGCATTTTTTCTGTCAAGCTCTTTCTTATCTCTTCACTCTATACAACATAAACTGTGGAACACACAGAATTTTGTTCTTTATGAGGAAACATTCAGCGACAAAAGATGGTGCGTTATGTCTGCATTGTTGCTGGCAAGATGTACAAAGGTACAAGGAGTGTGAGATGGGAGAAGAAATATAGGCTCCGTTAGTTTCCTTCAACTGATTCACATGTTTTAAGTGCTTTTGCAGATAGATGGATAGATAGACAGACAGACAGAAGTGGAAGAAATTGTCATATCACTTTTTTTTCCAACGTAAATTCCTCTTATACATGGCTTTATTCATTCAACACATTTCTTGTTGGCTTCAATGGATTATAGTAGAAAGAATGATACAAAAAGAATGATAAGACCCCTGCTCTTACCATTTCTCAAGGGACACAGCAGTTAATGCTCACATTTCTTCAGTTGAGATGGATTTATAATTATCCACTTCCAGTGATTAATGATCTTGTAATTATCTGCAATGAACTATATCAACACAGACTTGTGTGGCTTCACTCACAATCTTATTCTGTGATAATAATAACAATAACACTGTAAGGATGAGGAGAGAAGCACTGTGTCATTGATAGCAAATCACAGTGCTTATTCCTAACTAAACAGCATATTTTCACAAACATTGCCTTGGCTTGGAAACACTCTTCTAACTGTAATGTAGCCATAACCCTCTGCCATGTTAAGAATAACGAGCATAAGCAGTGTCATGATTACTTTTCTCAAAGATTTTATTTATTACGTTATGAATTTTAACAATCACCAAGCAAAAATTGGAATGGTCTTCTGGAAAAAAGGAATGCAGCCTCATTAAAAGAGATGTTCTCCCTGAGCTTTCTCTGACTCATAAAATCCCCATTTGCCACCCTCCAGACAGTGGAGACATCCATTTTCCTCGCATCGTCTTCAACTATTTGCTTTCCTTAGAGACAGCCTCATATCATTCTTCTTCACTGGCTGCTGTGACATTGAAAGAGACCCCTAATCAAAACATTTGTCTTTCTTTCAGCCTGCGCTCAGACCGGTGAATGAGAGCTGACACCAGAGGGAGATGTATTTGTCCCAATAAGAGCCTCATCTCCGTGTCACCGCCGGGCAAGTGTTTTATCTCGACAGGGCACTGATGAATCCGCCACTTAGCCTTGATTTGGAGGAGCGGCTCGCCACTGCCAAAGTGCTAGGTTAAATCACAACGTCAGTGGCTCAGCCATAGCCATTTCAGGCAACTCAGACATTCTGCCTTTACCATAAATGCTCATACATGTTGCAATAAGGATCTCTTCCTTCTCTTTTGTGAAGTGAGCTGTAATTGCAATGTAATGTTGTAGTAGGAATAACAATTATAGTATATTTTTCTTGTATTACCATTTTTGTTCACGTGAATATGTGTCAATTATGGAACTTTATAAAGTTCCAGGATGTCTGCCTTTTTCTGCAGACAGTGAAAACAGCTGGCTTAACACCATTTCTTAGGTGGTGTTAAGCCATAGTTGTACTGCTAAACTTCAGACACTCAACATATTGTTTAGCTCAACGCTCTCAGGCATTCGCAACATGTGCTGCCTAATTAAACTAACTAACTAGCTAAAAGGAGAAGAAAATAGGCACACTACATAAGACAGCCTATTGAGGTAGTTAACAGCTCAGGAGAAGGCTACTGATCTTTTGTGTGATTTTCAAAGGGCGCTGTTTCAAAGGAAGGGCTCAGATGTTTGCACTCAACATCCATATGATTATGCCATGTTCAAATTCCAAAACAACTCCATCCATAGATAGTAAATCATCTCAGGTTTGATTTTCTGATAGATCACTGTCGCCACCTGCTCATAATAGCATGGCTTAAATGACAGCCTCCATTTTTCTATTAGAGAGTATTTAACTTACCCCATCTGGTTATCAGGTTGTAAGGTGTAAGCAGCTCTAAACGCAGGTGATGAGGATGAGTGTAATACACTTTGGATTTAACCAAATGCATGTCCATCGCTGCTATAGTTAGTACACATTAGCTACATTAGTGAAAAAAGCTTTTTGGAAAAGTGGAGAAAGCAATGGGTGTATGTGTGTGTGTGTGAGAGAGAGAGAGAGAGAGAGAGAGAGAGAGAGAGAGAGAGAGATGAGAGGCAGGCTCCTGCTAGATACAGTACCTGTCAGACAGAGTGGAATGTTGTTACAAGACAAGGGAGGAAAAGCAGGATTTATTAAGGTGTGCAGGATACCACTGACATAAGATAAGAGGCCTGAGTCGGAACTACATTATGCCACATCTTCACTAAGAGGACTCTGTCATGACAGGAGTAAAGATCCATTTCAGTGCGGAAGCCACTATAATACTTGACTGCAGAAAGCCATTACCTTTCAAGTATATACTCTACCTTTAAGTGCATATAAGGCAATAAGCAGACACTCTATCCTGTAATTTCATTTGGATTCTCAAAGCCTTTTCTTTGAAAAGCTGCCCTTAAATGCACAAAAATACTATTTTCAGAAAGCTGTAGGCAATGTCTTTAAAGTGGCAAAAACAGTGTAAAGCTGTGGTTTGTTTGGAATGGGAACTCAGCTTTTGTAAGAGGTGCTGTTTACAGTTAGAACACCAGACAAAGATGATTGTCTGCAAAGTCATGGATGGCACTAAAGTTAGGAGCTCAACAGTGTGTCCTAGAGCGTCCTTTACCAGTCTGTGTGGTTCTTCAGCAGTACATCACCAAGCCCTACATGGGACAACAAAACATCTCCCCTTGGACTTGCTTTCACACTGTCACCTAGTACACAACACACCTTTTCGTGACAATCTCTCAATCAAAGCTTAATTTGCATTTCAAAGTAGCACTTTACAGCCATGGAGAAGACATAAAATCACACCTGCCTTCAAATAAATAAATGGGAATTCAAAATGGTGTAAAAAATGATATAAAGCAGAGCCGGTAGAAAACTAAGCTTGTTGTATTTTATGTCATCTACAGTGCATTAGCAAATGCCATAAAAGTGCACAGCTGTGCGAGATACGGTAGTCATAAGATTTAGGGGACTAAAGGCAGTA